>NC_056715.1:7976168-8276168 GCF_018831695.1 Puntigrus tetrazona | reverse complement strand
CGGAACCAACTTGGCCATCCAGCGACGACGATGATCATTCGTTAGGAGGGTTTTGAGGGGGGGTTTAGCAGTGGTGGCTAGCGGGCGATGCTAGTCGGGAAAGGCTCGCCTGTGTGTTTTCTTCTTCGCGCGGAGATGGAGAGGATTCGTTCCTCTCTCTGGACCTGATCACGGCGCGCGCGCCGGAAACACAGACTTCTGCCTTACTATTGTTGTTGTTATATCGGATGCGTTCCGGTTTGACCGGGCCGCGGGATCGGAGGACCTTTTCAGCAGCTCTGAGGACTGAGCGATCGAGACCGGGAGAGTCGGGCCTGCTGCGCCGGAGCGGATAGAGGCCCGTCTGCGAGGAGCTGTAATCCGGCCCGCTGCGCGAGACCCACCGGGCCACATAGATACATACATACATACATACACGCATACACACACACACACACACACACACGCACACACACTCAAGGGTGAGAGCGGCACAAAGCCATTCCGAGCAAACGCAAACCCTTTTCTGACAAAAAACCGGAATAAAACTGAAGTGTTTTGAACTGCTGTCATGGCAATGACTGCAAAAATTAAAGAAATAGTCAGTCGGAATAAGAGGCGATATCAAGAGGATGGCTTCGATTTGGACTTAACTTGTATCCTTACTCATATTTACTGTTTGAGCTACTTTCTACTCTGTTTTATGTTACGTCTGTCATATCTTTGTGGCTTTGTGAGAATGATGGTATGCTGATATGCTTTCCCAACATGGCTTCCTTCTTTTAATGTCTTTGTACATGTTAGGCAAAAGCTTTTTTAAATGCTTAGTCATGACGCTCTCATTGTCATTTATAGTGAAATATGTTTTTTTAACCTCTTTCGTAGGATGCAGATATCTGGTTTGACAGCTGCATGGCTGTAATGGCAGACAGTCTCTTTCCAGACTGGCAATTTTACATACAGTATGAGATGCCCTGTCAATTTGTTGAACATCAATGTGTGCTTGACAGATTCTGTATGAGCTTAGCACAACAGTGACAGCAGTTTGCTGAAGAGATTGAACGTATCGGTTTGTATTGACAAATCCGTGATTTCTTCTTCTAGCTAATGACAGTACTATTGATCATGTACATACATGAGAGGTCTATTCGGCGAACTTAATGGATAATGCAGTGTGGAGTGTGTTCTAAGCTGGCTATTTTTAGAAATCTTTGAATCGCTTGATTTTTTTTCTAACGTGGATGTGAATATTCAGTCCAGTTTACCGAGAAGCTCTGCGACCCTCTAGAAATTATCAAACATCTTTAGCCTGTAACCTGCTTCGTAATCAAGTCCAAATGCTGTGGGCATGTGATAAATTATAGTAATGACTGATATCCAACATGTTATTTATTGTATCTATAATAGCGGTTGACCGATATCAGGCAGTGAAAATAGCTCACTGGTGAACTCACAAATCATTCGAGTTTTAATAACAATTGCCAAAGCTGACTGTTGAATACGAATCGGACTAAACTGACTCTCAAAATGTCCAAATGTCGGCTGATTAATCAGCTTGACCTAGATATTGATGGGTTATTAATCCATAAAACAAAGAATATTTTATCGTTTGCATGCATTTATATGCACAATAAAACAGAAGTTTGGTGGAAATTCTCTTTCGATTGTGCACTCATCGTGACTATTGAAGGAATTATAGATCTTCATTTGCTCATGGCATTTAGACCTCTTCCTCATTTTCATCTGGCCTTTTGTTATAACAATTTGGCTCTTGTGTGCAAACACCGTTAGTGCAGGGGGATGTAGGTAACGTTGTTCGGAGAATGAAGCAGATGTGATTGTTCTTGTGCAGTTTTTGCACCAGCAAGCGGTTCAACATTGCTGCTAAGCCTCGTAGATTTGAGGAAGTGTGGCGGCCTGGCAGGTCAGGTGTTTGACAGTAAAAGTCTGCTGCTGTCTTAGACAACCATGTTTAAATAGGGTGAGATGTCAAGTATAATTCGCAGGTGAGGTCGGTAAATCTTGAAATAGTCAAAACTCCTGCTGATAGTGTTAAGCTCCGTGATAGTTACGGTTGTCCACAATTGCCTTTTCTCCCTCTGCAGTAAATCTCACCTCTGATTTAGCAAAGCTACACCACTGGCTTGCTGAGCATGCTGGGAAAGGTTAAATGTCATACAAGCTGTCAGAGCTGCGGATTTTTGATGCCTCCGTCTCTTCATCAGAAGCATTTATTTACATGACGGTGTTCTCTGTTGCACATGCAGCATTTGTTCACAAGTTGCAGCTTTTTTACCTTTGCTTGATTTCTGAGATTTTCTGTGTGTGCGGTTTAAGTGTCATTTCAGCGTACTAGAATGCAGCTATGCTTAGAAGGGTGGAGGGTGTTTTAGCATTCTGGGTGGAAATGTTTCACATGTTAAACCGCTGGCTTTATCAGTGTGACTGTGTACATTGCTCGGCTGACATTGAGATATTGCTTAGCAGCTGATGAAAGAGAGGGATGTAATGCAGACGCCTTCTTCTCTTGTCTGCGGTGCACATTACTTACATGTGAAGAACGTTCTGGGATTGATTGATTGTATGCTTAATTTACATTGACGTTCCATCTTTATATATGCAAAACGTGCACAAGAAAATTATTGAGTGTCACGGAACGCTTGGTTTTTAAATGAACGAATGAGTGATTTTAAAATGTGTTCAGAGAAAATGATATAGAATTTTGGTTATTGCCATAACACAAAAACAAAAAAATGGGCTATATTAGCTTATCATTGAGTCTCTCCCTGTGAGCCCTGATAATTCTTCTCTGGCACGGAGGAAGCTCTGGATTTGACCTTTTTTATAAGTGTTTAAGGCTTTTTGGGAATGGTGGGATTCTGTTACGGTTACAGATTAGACAATTAGGTTATTCTCTAAAAGTTTGATTATTGATTTTTGGCTTAAGTTGTCCCGCGATGCTTTGAGAATTTTTGTGAATGCTTTGTTTGCCATCGTCTTATCATTTCCATGCGCAGTACACTCATCTTGTACATGTTCAATACAATTCACCCACCTTTTTCCTTTCTTTTTTTTAAGGTCTGCTATGCTTTGCTCAGGGTTAGTTTTGAACACCAGCTATTTTAGTGCTTTAGATTCCTTTAGCAGTAGTTATGAGTCGCTAACCGTTTTAAAGAAATCAGGCTAAAAATAAGCGTGACTCATCCAATTAAAAAGCTTCTGGCTTTTTTGTACGACAGGAAACGAACAGAACAGAGAAGCCCTGCTTCTCTCCCTCTTTCTCCATCGTGTTGTGGTCGAGGTGTGAACCTCCCCCAGAGTCTGTACTCATCATGGTAGTGAGAGCGTACAGTAGAAATGCCTGCAGATGCACAGCAAGCAAGGGAAGTGAGAAGCCAGAGAATGGACGAGAATGAGGCTCTGGAAGGAGACTACATTGTCTTGCCTTGTCAAGAAGCTGCATGAGTAAGCGTGAGCTGCGTTCGAGCGCGGTGGCTGCTTGGTGACCTTTGACCTGGTTGGTGTAGGTAAGGATTGTAAAGCTGTTTGACCTGGTTTGCGTAGGTAGAAAGTGCAGACACTCCTGTGCCTACGATCTGACGCTTTGCTAAAAGGTCAATACATAATGATGATGATGAGAGCGTGACATTTATGCTTTACAGACAGTTGAGCTTCTGTATCACAAATTTTGACTTTGTTTTTTCCTTGTTGGTTTACAAGTTACAAGCTAACAAAACTACTGGCTGCATTATTACAGCTGTGCTTTTTTTTTTTCTGACTTTTTTTTTCTGACATTCTAGGAATCTGTCTCCAAATATCCAGTATTGTTCCTGTTTATGTATTTGTGTGTTTGTCCTTTTGATTGTCAACTTGTTTTTTTTTTTCTTGTCACTACTGACTACTACTTGCAAGTATAAGTTTTAACTTTTAAAGTCTTAAAGTGTTGTACAGTCACCTCATTTTCCTTGACAAGCATATCAGACATATACCCCAATATTATTGCAATGGGCTTTCCTGCCGAAAGGTTGGAGGGAGTCTACAGGAATAACATAGACGATGTGGTTCGGTAAGTGCAGTTGGAAAAACGTTTAGTTCATCCCACTGTATATTTGACAGTAAAGTGTTTTTCGAATTAATCGGTCTCCAAAAGAAAATACTGACACTTCTATCTCTCTCATGTTGTTTTTGTTTTTTTTTTCCCCCAGATTCTTAGACTCGAAGCATAAAAATCATTATAAAATTTATAATCTGTGAGTATTTGTTTGAGTATATACACAATCTAAATGATTATCGTAAGATTATTGGGTACTCAGAGGTGTGCTTTTCCTTCCAGATGTGCTGAAAGACACTACGATGCATCCAAATTCAATTGTAGGGGTGAGTACATCTAGTTTATTTCACAGTATTAGATTTTAAATTTTTAACTGGAGCTTTTTTTGTTTGGAAAGTAGGGATGACACCTCAGTGTCTCTTTAATTATACCTGAATGAAAGATATAAGCTCTTTTCTTTTAGCCAACATGAAACGGTTCCATTTGATTTTTAAAGCTATAATGCAATAAACAAGTTTTGCCCAGATTTGCATTATAGCCAGTCAACAGTATCAGTGTTGATTCTGTGATGATCAGAATCAACTAAAAATCGCCATGTGTTCGATAAAGCATAGAGTTTTCTGTAGATTCAGACTGTCATGCAGGATTTAAGAAAGTGATGAGGGATGACACATGAACATTGTCTTTTTAAGTTCGCAGTTGGTAGCACGCATTACATATAACTGATCATTTACAACTGATTTTAGTGTCTGCTTCAGTTGTTCAATGCTATGGTTTGGTCTTGATGTTTATTGATGGGAGGTTGCCAAGTAAAGATTTTTGTGCTGGTCACATGCAGTGACTAGCTTGGTGTCACGTCCTTCCCAACGTGAAACTGTTCATAGTTGAGAAAAGAGGTTTGGCGGAGACCTTTCTGATGTTTATTAAAACACAAAAAGTAACTGGTTGATGTCTGTTTTAGTAAGTGACCGTCCACAATATCAGATTAGATATTTATTGTAGCCAAAAGAATTAACAATAGTGGTGACATGATTTTGTGTGTCAGAAGTAGCTACGTACTACATTGTTTTTTCCGTTTCATGACAGGTGGCAACTTGCATTAGTCCAGTTTTCAATATTTCATGATGTCATTAACAGTGTAATCTCGATTATAACGTTCTCAGTCTTATTCTGAAGGACTATATGTAAGGTGACCGTTAGCTCTTTTTGTCTTTAGTGGCTCAATATCCCTTTGAGGACCACAACCCGCCACAGTTGGAACTAATAAAGCCCTTCTGCGAGGATCTCGACCAGTGGCTGTCTGAAGACGAGAACCACGTGGCGGCTATCCACTGCAAGGCAGGCAAAGGCCGCACGGGGGTCATGATATGCGCCTACCTGTTGCATCGCAGGAAGTTCTCAGAGGCACAAGAGGCACTGGACTTTTATGGGGAAGTCAGGACCAGAGATAAAAAGGCATGCCTGTTTGGTTCTGCATTCTATTTATGGTTTTGAATCGAAGAGGAGGTATTGCATTGCCAAGTTTTCTACGTTAGTTACTAAGCCATTTTTTTTTCTTTTTTCTTTTCAGGGGGTCACCATTCCCAGCCAGCGCAGGTATGTGTATTACTACAGCTACCTGCTGAAGAACAAGCTGGAATATAAACCCATTGCTCTCCTCTTCCATAAAATGGTTTTCCAGACTCTGCCCATGTTCAGTGGGGGCACCTGCAGTAAGTCTTAATGTCCTTGTCTTAAACATGACAGTGTGTCGCAATTCTGCTTTTTTGACTGATGTTGCGTAAAGAAAGCATGTTTGTGTTACACATACAAAAGCCTGAGGTGTTTTGAAAGTGTGTTATTTGATGATGCTGTCATGTGGGGTCGTGGTCACACTCACAAGGAGCTGCCGTTGTGTTTGTCATTTTAACCATGTATCACATCTTTTTGGCTATGTTCCTAACACTCTAACACTCATGGGTACGCTGTCTTTCTCTGTTCCTGTTTTCTTTTCTTAAAAAAAATTTCCCTTGAGGACTCTGTTCTGACATATCAGCTCCTGCAGCCCACAACACAGTCTCGTGTATAATGACATCACAGATCTCGCCCTCTGTCCTCCCCTCCCCCCATTCGTACATAGTGTGCTAGTTCATGTTTTGTTCACGTTCGTGGATCTGTGCGCAACAGCCAGGCTGAACGCCAACCCGAACTGCACCCTACATCACTCCCATTTTTGGGAAGTTCTTCATGTGTCAAAATTGGAACTAAAAGTGCAGAGTCAGTTTTAGAACTCCCATGATTCAAAGGTAGACTTTAGGGTTCCTCTCTCTGTGTGTGTGTGTGTGTGTGTGAGAGTGTGAGAGATGGCTGTCATGCCAGGGCCAGTGCGGTGCAGCCGAGCTCTTGGCCAGGCTGATGGTGGTGGTGTTTAACTTCCTTCTCTCTCTCTAAGGGGACAGTACTGTTAAAAACAGGAGTGAGGTGAATCCCCAGGGCTTCAAGAAAGGCAACTGGCACTGGGGTAAAACGGCATTACTTTACTACTACTGTTAAGGGAATCGTCTTCAAATGTCAGAGAGGCCCTGCCCTGTACTGCATTCGGTACAGTTCAGTACAGCGTTTGATGCTCTAGTCTCTTTCAGGCAGGAGCCCAGAAACATGAAGTAGAAAGAACTTTTATCTGCTTTTAAACACTTTGAGATGTTCTGTTTTCATTGAGAACAAGAAAATAGCAGTTTAATAATTATAATGATAGAATTCTAAATTAATCAATGTAAATTACACATTTAAAATATCAAATATAAATGTTTTACTCTTCTGTTGTTGTTTTTTTTTAGACAATATTACATATGTACTATTGGTTAGTTACCTAGTTAAGTTTGTCTGTGGTAAAACATTTTTAATGCTTTAAAATCAAGACTTATTGGATCAACGATACATTAAAAAGAGTGATATTGCAAAGCTTAATTTTCAGCAACCATTACTCTAGTGTGTCACGATCTGTCAGAAATCATTGTAAAATGCTTATCTTATGTATAAGCAGTTATGCTTAATATTTTTTGTCAACGGCTACATTTTTTTATGATCCTTTTAATGAATAGCTCAAATCAAATATTCAAATGAAATAGATTTTTCCTAATCAATGTAATGCTTATTTGCTGAATAACATTTTCTTTTTTTTTTCTTTTTTTTTTTTTTTTGAGCAGTAGTGTGTGTGTGGTTATAAGTTGACAACATACTGTCATACCGCACGACCTAGTGTACTTGTTTAAAAGAAGAACCTCCCAGCGTTACATGCTGACTGTGCTGGGTGCATGCAGGGGTTGGGCGGCTGGGTGCTTGTTCTTCGATGCATCTCTTCCTTTGCATCAAGCCTGTTCCTAATCACTGACGATGCTTTGACTGATGATGTCAGAGCTGGGGGTGGAGTTATTTCCCTCAGTGCGGGGCCCTTGTTAATTAACACCTTTCTTTATTTCCTCTTTACTGAATACAATGCTTATGCTTACCTTTTTATTTTCTGTTTGTCTTTTGAAATGCTATTCTCCTCCTCCCTCCCGGTCTCCCTCTCTTTCTCACTCTCTCCATCTCTCTGTTCTATCAAACAGACCCTCAGTTCGTCGTGTATCAACTCAAAGTAAAGATCCACACCTCGAACCCGACCCACACGCGGAGGGAGGAGAAGCACATGATCTTCGAGTTCCCTCAGCCTCTTCCGGTTTGTGGCGACATCAAAGTGGAATTCTTCCACAAACAGAGCAAGATGATGAAGAAGGTGAGATCTCGTTCAAACTTCGACCCATGTCTCATAATCTTGTTGGTATCACAGGATCACCAAAGCTGCAGGGAGGTGTTGCCTTTTGTCGGTTTGTGGTTTTCCTATTGTTTTTGCGTGTTCGCTTCAGCAGCTAACTGCGTCTTTTTGTGTGCGTTCTAAATATGTTTGCTTCCTCGTTTTCGTTTTTTTCTTCTCCCAACAGAGCACGTCTGTTCCGTGCGTGTTTGTGTTTCTGCTCTATATAAATGTGTTTATAAGTGCAGTTGTTGGAATGTGTGTTTGTGTTTGTAAACACTTGCTATTTATGGCCATCCGATGCCCAAATGTAAACCTTTGCTGTGTGCTCATGTGCGTTCGCAGGATAAAATGTTCCATTTCTGGATAAACACATTCTTCATCCCGGGTCCCGACGAAGCTGGGGAGAAAGTGGAGAATGGGTCTGTGGTCAACGACGTGGACAGCTTGTCTTCTCAGAGTCAGAGCTCTCCGGCGGAGAGGGAGAGGGAGAAGGAGAGAGGGATCGCAGCGGGAGGACTTGAAAGAGAAAAGGGTGCAGAAAGGGGAGGAGAGCGAGTGGGAGTAGCGGATGGAGATAAAGACTACTTGATTCTGACCTTAACAAAGAATGACTTGGATAAGGCCAATAAGGACAAAGCTAACCGATACTTCTCACCCAACTTCAAGGTGAGGGCATTCAACACCGAACATTGTTTGATAGGCTTTATACAGCAAATATGCAAAATACTCCAAGTTCACTGTATTTATTTCAACATTTGCATAATTTAATTTGGTGGCTACAAGTTATACAAATGCAATGATGCGAAACAGAAACGTCTCGGAAAAGGAAATGACGCCAGTTTTTGAATGAAGAACATATTCAAATGCTGTCAGTTGCACGCTAAAATTCAAAGGGGTTGCTTTCGTTTTTGCCCAAATAATGGTTTTAACTGTGAAAGTGAATAAATTAAGAGTGAAATGTATTACTGTTGTATTCTACTCTTCTAATGTTCTGTACATTTTATTGAGTTAATAAGCCGCACTGGCAGTGAAACATGATTTAATTTGGAGACAGGAGACAAGATTGCTTGAATATTGCAGCAATATGAGATTTCAGCGGCATGGGTTTTAAATCACAATTCAAATCTCAGTGTTTGTCAAAATGTAATTCAAGTCAAGTTAGTTTTAATGTCACTTCTGCTACGTGTGTGGACGTACAGTGAAATGAGATGTGGTGTCTCGCAGGACCGTGGTGCTACATACTGCTTTACATAAGAAACAGTGCAACAATAGAGCTAACGGTTAACCATCTATACATGCACTATAAATACTGTAATTACTATACCTAGTTGACATACTATAATTACTATACCTAGTTGAATACACATACGCAAACAGACTGAGCACGGAATTTATATAAATACTGTACGTGAGGTTGTGCAGGAGATATATTTTTACATATTGAGAGAAAAATGGGGAGCAGCAGAGTGCAAAAGGATTGTGTTGCCATTTAAAAAGATGTTAATTGAATATGTTGATTTAAATCGTGCAGATTTAGTAGGGGTTTTTTTTATAAACTGACCTACGTTTGCAGTGATGTTTCGTTTTATCCTCTTGGGTTTAGGGTGTTGATCACATGGACGAATATTTTTTTGTCAAAGGTCAATAACACCTTTCGTAGAAAATATTTGAGTAGCAAAGCTGTATTAAATTAATATAAAGTAACAGGGCATTAACATTGTTAGACTTTTTTTTTTTATTATTCATCTGTCGTCCAATGATACTAAAAATATGTAATTATGGTTTCCAAGTAAATATTAAACAGCATAACAGTTTTCAGCTTGGATGCTGACACTAGAAAAATTTAACTTGAATTTATTTAGAAAATATGTAAATATAAAGCAGGACTGTCAACGTTGATTTTAAATCGGCGTATTAGAATGATTTCTAGTGGATCAGGTGACGCTGAAGACTGGAGTAATGAGGCAGGAAATTCAGCTTTGCTTCACATTAATAAATTATGAGGTTTATTTAAAGTATAGTCAAATAGATGGTGATAAATGTGCTCTTAAATGTTATCTCACTGATTCTAAACTTTTGAATGGCAAAGAAATGCTGAATCACACGTTAAGAATCGTCTTCATTTTATGCTTTGCAAAGCACACGTAATAATTTCTACCTTCTGTCTTTTTGTCTCTCTCAGGTGAAGCTGTACTTCACCAAGACCGTGGAGGAGCCCTCAAACTCAGAAGCGAGCACTTCAACTTCTGTCACTCCGGATGTGAGTGATAATGAACCCGATCACTACCGCTATTCAGACACCACTGATTCTGACCCAGAAAACGAACCTTTTGATGAGGAACAGCACGCACAGATTACAAAAGTCTGAACACTTTTTGGCATCCACACACACACACACACACACACATACACTCACATACATGCCGGACAAAAACAAGAAAAACCAACCAACACCAGTGAAATAAAAAAAGGAGAAAACTTGAAAATAAACTGAAGAGAAAAGGACCCTTCCTCCCCTGCCCCTCCAACAGCTCTAGGACGGTCGCGTCGAACGGACGAAGAAAATATCCTGACAATATCGATGATCGGTGCGTTTCGTGTGTGGATAACAACACCGTTGCCTGAGGTGGGAGGGAGGGTCCTGTAGCTATTCTGTGTATATAAAATCCCTTTTTTGTGTCAAAGACGTTAAAAATCTAGGCAATCAGGCGAGGAGAGGGGAGGGGAGGGGAGGAGAGGAAGAGCAGACCCACACATCTCTCCTTCTCCCTGTCTTCACCCAGGCCAGTGCTGCAATCACCCTCTCCCCCCCTCCCTCGCTCTTCCCCTCCTTACTGTGAATGCTTCTCGTGCTGTCCGCAGGCGCTAAGACCTTTGACCCCTTCCTGCGCGGTGTGTGCTGGTGTACGTAGTCCTTCAGGCTGTTGTACAAAGGCTACGGCGCTCCAGCGTTCCTTTTTCCTAGCCTCACGACCTCCCCTGCCCCCACCCCACTGTGTATAACGATAAATTATGCAGAAAAACACGACATCCCATGTAATTGTCTGTGTTTTTTTCTTTATTTTTGTTTTCTTTTTTTATCCTAAGATAATAAAAAATATAATACATGAAAGCGCAGGGAACCAGTGTTTGCAATAATGTTAACACTCAACATTTAAAGGACAAATTGGTGTGCATGTCATTGGAGTCAGTGTCCATGTTTAATAAATGCTATATGATGTGTTTTTATTAAAACAGAAGTGTCAGAACTCTCTTAAACGGTCGTCTGAGATGAATTTACAAAGGTAAAACGCTATCAAGACTTCAAGCTGTGATTGTTTCTATTGCAGTAATATATATATATATATATATATATATATATATATATATATATATATATATATATATATATATATATATATATATGTGTATCTATATAATATATATATATATATATAGAAGACAGACACACGCATATATATATATAGGCCACTGTGAAGTCTATATATGTATATGTATGTTAATTTATCAGTTATATTTAATGCTCACTTCCCTTTTTTTACACTGTTGGCTGAGTCTTTAACAACCCTTGAGCTTTAAAACGCTGTTTCATATTGTGCATTATAATGAATTTACAAATAGGGGAATTTTTTTTTGTTTGTTTTCAGTGATAACAAAGAGTATAATTTGGGGGTTGGTAAGGTATTTTTTTCCCCAAATCATTACTCTCACCAAGGCAGTGAAACAAACACTGACATATTACCGTTTAAAATAACTTTTTTTATTTTCCATTAATGTATTTTAATATAGTAGTTTGATCTTATGGCGACGCTAAATTTACTGCAGCCATTATTTCAGTTCTCCGTGCTGCATGATCCTTCAAAAGTCATTCTAACATATTTGATAATATTTAAGCTGATGAACAATGTTCAAAAGAACAGCTTTTTTTTAAATGCAGTTTTATAGCTGTGTGCATATAGCCTCTCAAAGTCTTTACTGTCGCTTTTGCATCCTTGTCAAATTTCTTAAAACAAATTACTGACCCCAAATAGAAGTGAGCAGAATTTTAAATGATGATCCATTTTTTCTTAAGTATTTTTCATTTTATGAGCTTTTTTTATCTCGAGTCTTTTCTAAAACGGAAGCGTCTTTTTCAAACAAGGTCATTGCTGGATGCTCACTCTCTCCTGGTTTCTCTTTTGTGCTCTTCAACTTTCTTGAGTTGGAAATGTAGAATGCATTTCAACATATTACTACACTATAATGCAGTCTATCATACATATATGAAATGGGTGGCTTCTATCGGATTTCCAGTTTGATGAGGATATTTTTAGATTGACATAAATGATGCAAATCCCTCTGATGGGTTTAGGCACAGCACTTCAGTAGTCTGAAGCAGATGTTGGTTCAGGCAGCTATTTAGGGCTTAGCGCTTCGTAGTAAGTAGTGAAAATTGACTCTTATAATTACGATGATGATAAATCTTGATGGTTACTGTGGGAATAAGTAATCTGACTAGTCTGTCCATATAATTGTCCGGTCTTAATGCTGTCTCTGCATATCCGTAGCTTTCTGCAGTCATTAGATTAGAGTGCGTAGACGTGGAGGAAAATATTAATCTCATAACAAAGAGTAGAGGACACGGATATATAATCCGTCCTTCTCCTCATCTCTTTGTCTTTCCTATTGCTTTTGATTTGCCTCTCGGTCAGTTTTACCCCCCCTTTGTCCGCTCACGCTACCCTGTCATATCTCTTCTGATGTTGATAAAAACATCAAACTAGACTCACACCAGCTAATGATGGAGACGGGAACTGTTCCGCTACGCTGTAATTGGTTGCCCAACGGGGAGTCATAGAAACCAGCCCTGAATGACCAATGAGGTGCTTGCCCTCCTCTGTCGGCAAGCACAGCTGCTTTCATCAGAAAGAGGTTTAGTCACCAAGAACGGCTGCGCCTCCAGTTTACATCTTAGAACTTGACGCTGATGCAATGCCACGACAATCTGGCAACCGCTATTCCCTCTTTTTCACAGTTTTGGGGATTTAAAGATCAGCTTTATGCGGCAGTGTGATTTGATTAGGGTTTGGAAATCCCTTAGCTTTGACTCCATTAAGTTATTCAGTGTTTCTTCTAATTGCAGCATTAGCGCGTTCAAGTTTTTCTCGTTTTCTTTCTACGTTTGGGAAGTATTTGCTCAACATGGCAACCCTTCATCTACACTGTTGGACGGTATGAAACTAATCTGGCAAAAACTTGCTGTTAGAGCACAGCTGTGCTATGTTTGGATTAGGCCCAGAATGAAACAGGAAGTGGGGATTAACTGGCTTGGGTGGCAGGTTCTGCATTTCTTTAAAATAGCTAAACAGCCCTGAGAGAAGTATGGGGGCTGCACTGTTGTTTTGGGGTTTTTTTAGCTAGTGTAGCTGTGGTTTTGAGATAAAATCACAGTGTAGGTTAGTTTCAGAATTAACCTAATTATGTTGAACTAAAAACAAAAACGTATTTTGTATTTAATGCAGCCCAAAACAACAGCAGTTGTGGCATAATGTTTATTACCAAACAATTACCAAGGTTACGCTAAAGTACTTTTAAGTTATTGGGGTCATTGTTCAAAGGTTCAAAAGCAGAGATTAGCCAGCTCTTTAATAATTCTGTTAGAACTTATCTGAGCTTTAAAAATCACATTAGGTTAATAAGCTCATTTTGGAAGGGCATCTTAATGATCTTATGAATTATTTGTTTGTTTCATAAATATAGTTTTTAATTGGAATGTCATAATTTGATCATCTGGTGAAAACATTTCCCTTTCCATAATGATTTGCATGCATGCCACAGTATGGGAGAAAATATATTGCTACTTCCTTATTACCACAACTTTCAACACTGATGCTTAGTTGTTCCTATACTATAGTATTTCAACATTTATACAGGCCTCTTTCACTTTCACTGCAAGTACCTAAAAGAGTTTTTATTTGAAATAAAGAAAAGGATATACAAGTTGAAATCATCTTATGCTATGCCACAAGTGCTGTCGATGGAACTTGCTTGATGTAGAAATGATCGTTTAAGGTCGGTCTAAAGAGTATGATTGTGGACAGCACCAGTGTCAATGAATAAACACCGCTCCTTCACTTTTCTATGATTAAATCCAGTAGGTTACCTGTATAAATGTAGACGCTGACCTGATGCCTCAAAGCCTCTGAAAGAAAAGCTCAACACCGCACTTACAGAAGAGCTCTGGCAGATACCGAGTGACAAGAATTTGCAATGTATGGGTGTTAGTATTCAGAGTGTGTGCGCTCTTTCATTTTAAAGAGCGCTTGATTAGACAGAATCCCAAGGGGAAAGGATTAGAGGATTATGGCGTGTTTTCCCCAGAGACGATCGGCCACGCTAGACCAGGCTAACATCCGTCACAGCCAAATTAATATAGGGCTCAGATAACAGACACCAACACTTCTCATATCAGCGCTGAGGAGTGTGTCCTCTCCGTGAACCCGGCTTACTGTCACACATCTCATGTGCGCACAAAGGCGATCATAAAGAGGCCTGAAATGGCTTCGAGTCGACCCCAGATTATGAAAACCTCAGAAACCTTCTCAGTCTTTGTTGATGTGACACATTAACATGTCATGATATAAACACACACACACACACACACTAATACCTAATGGCAAACACACACAGGGATAAAGATAACACGTGAATGTGCAGTCGTTCCCAGCTTATACGTTTTTTAAAGCCACAAAAACATCTACAGGAGCTAATAGCTGAAGGGAACTGATCATGAAGAGACAAAGCATAAAAACAGGAATTTGGGTTACCATGGCTGCATGTGAAACAGGTTGCCATTAAACGACAAATCATAGGCTCGGTTAAGTTGCAAATGAAGATTTCTAAGGCGCATACTACACTTCATAGCAATGCTTGTCGAACAGGAAAAAGCTTCACCTAAAAGTTCTCTCCTACAGACAGAATGACTCGAAAAGTCAAGACTTATGGTTTTGTGGTTTCCGTGTCACTGCTGTCACATGAGTGAAGGGGTGATGAATCAATCAATGTGTCAGTTTTATAACCTACAGAAGTGCTAGATTGGTATCGTTTAAGAGAAAGGTGTGATACTAGCGCTTTAATCCGACTTATTTCCTTTTGCATTAAATTAAGGGGTTTTTTTATGGTGTGAATGCATTTCCTAATGGAACCGCAGAACCAAAAACCGTGTAGACCATACTTGAATTTTTATGTTCATGAGGTATGAGCCTCGGCGATATTTATAAGGGAGAAGTGTGTGTGTATTGTCCTCTGGTGCCATCTGCCAGCAACAACGCAGAAGTAAAACGTCCCATAATTCACAGCAGGAGCTCAACCAATAAGAAAATCAGAGGAACTAGGTCACACAGCCGAGAGTCGGTCTTTGAAGGAATGTGTGTGGCCGCAGTGTTACGTAAGAACATCAGCGCACGGCGTCTCAAAATCAGACTTTCTGGCGAACTAAGAGACGTGTTTTCATTGTCCGGGGATAATAAGGTTGATCTGAAATATGCCCCTCCCCACCTGTGCACGATAAATGTCACCTTCCTTTGTGTGTTTCAGAAAAAAAAATAAAGATGATGCAACATTGTGGTAACACCCAAAGAGAGAGCGAGAGAGCGCGCGCTCGGTCGCGCGCAGCAGAAAGACCACTGCAGACAAAAGGTCACGCCGAAAAAAGTTGCTAGTAGCTAACAGGTACCCAAAATTTCATCTGCCATATGGGTTTAAAGGCAGCTGGATTGTTGTAGAGAAAGCCACAGTACCTCAAGTTATACTTCTATTTTTTTTTGTATGGAAGACGAGATAATAATATTCACTATAACTAATTGTTTAACCTCTGCAGGTATCAGCTCGCAACTTAAACCTAGTAATCAGTCATTGTCCATATTATTATTATTATTATTATTATTATTATTATTATTATTATTATGAATTCACTGATAATTTAACTTTGTGAATTAATTAGTGTCACAGGCACTTAAAAAGCACCACTTTTCTTAAGATCCTGTGTTTGGAGAGCGAGAAGTTTCTAGAAACATGCATGTGGTGGGTTCACACTGTGTTACTGAGGAGGACGAGGAATATCAATAAATACTATTGATGCTGGCATTTCGAACAAGTGTCGTAAATCACACGACCGGTTTCATTACAATAGGCGACACAAAGCCTCGGAAAGGTACGTCGTTAAGCATGCTAGATGCTAAACCTTAAAAACAACATTTTAATAGATTTTACACATAGTTTTGGACTATATGCTTGCAGTTCGTACGTTTCCACATTTGAATACAGTTCAACAATGGGGATTTCCTTAAGACAAAAACTCCCATGACTACTACTGTAAAATTAGAGAATAAACACACCCTTTTACCACGAATCGGAGTCGGTTCGTTTGATTCATTTACATCATACCGATTTTGGCAAATCGCGCCCTTCTGGAGGTCTATACGACAAATGCTAATCATTTAAGCAGGCTATCATATACTCACTTCAACGAGTATGTGACTTGCTGTAGTCTCGTGAACGCTTTGGACCGAGATTCATAAGATTCGACTCAAACGAATTACCTCGCGCTCAAGACAAACTACTTCCGTTTCATTTTCAATTCTTGCGTGCTAATAAAACTTAGCGTTTCGTGGGGGATTTATCACTACTACACCGTTTCTTTGTGCTTGTTAGTCTTCAGACATGTATGCCTACAATCTCGTGGTGTTTCTGTGCGTTGTGGTAAGTAGAACTGTTAACCATATTCGGTTTTATGCCGTATGTAATACTACACGCTGTATATAATATCTAAAAAGTTACATTGAACTAAATTATAACGACAGTCACTAGAATACAGAAATGTGCGGAATGGGTTTGTACTATATTTGTTAATTGCTATTTTAAAATCGAATTCGATATAATTTGGTGTAAAATACTGTATAATCATACTAAACATTTGTTGTTTCACTTTCGATTCGTGTTGTCGCTAGTGGTTTGTGTTGTCATTCGTGTTATCCAGCTTGGTGTAGAGAAGGCGTGAAAAGAATTTAAACAAGACAGCGTAACTTTATATTCATATTTTATCTGTTAAAGGCAGTTTCTTCTGTGTTTCAGGTGCTCCCTTTAGGACTGATAGAAGGCAGCCTGCTGCGCACGAGACGCGGCGCCTGTGAACACGGGACTTACCAGAATCAGGGAAACACTTGCTGTCTTTGTTCCGCAGGTAGGATGCTCACACAGTTAGCTAGGTGGGTTTTCTTTCTTATTTAAAATGCGTTAGGGTTTGGATAGGTTTGCATTGAGCAGGGCTTTATTTTTTGTGAATGTCTGATTATGCATAGATTTATTATCATTATTATTAGTCAATATCTATCTATCTATCTATCTATCTATCTATATATATATATATATATATATATATATATATATATATATATATATATATATATATATATATTTAGATAAGTGTTGTAGATCCCTATTATTACATGGGTACCTACTAAATAAATTAATAAAATAATAGGCTATTGGTTTATTGATTAATTGCAATCCGAGTTATTTCTTTGGGTCACTTAGATAACATTTAGGTACAGTAACGTTCATCTATTCTACCAGATAGGTCTTTTTAATAAGAATTTCATATTCCTGCGGAGTGATTTGGAGTGACTTCATTTATTATTTAACATTAAAAGTGTAGGGTTAGGGTTTGGATAGGTTTACATTCAGCAGGGTTTTATTTTTCTGATTGTAGATCACTGATTATATATAGATTTATTATTGTCATTATTATTATCATTAGCCAATATATAGGTAAGTGTTGTAGGTCCCTCTTATATTACGTGGTTACCTAACAAATAAATTAAATAATAAACAAATTGCAGTCCGAGTTATTTCTCTGAATCACTTAGCAGTCTTTTTTTTCTTATTCTATAGTCTTTGATTACCTTTAGGCACAGTAGCTGTTTCTAATGGACACTTTTCACAAGTAATGACGCGTTAAATTGTCATCAGCATTGTAAATCTTGAAAAGTCATATTTGGATTTATACTTTTGTAACACTTTTCTTTGCATTATGTTACTGCATCATTACACCACATCTGTAAACATAAAGAAGTTGTCCAGGCTCTTCACGTGTGAGAATCTGGCAGGTGGCACTTCATTTGTAGCCTTTTTTCACAGCAGCTAGAAAAAATTATGTTGCGATTAAGGCCTATATATAGTCATATAGGCTGTTCCAAGCCATAGAATCTGTGTGTACTAAGTACAGAATTCACACTGGTGTGAAACGTTAGATTAATCCGAGCTGAAGCTATGCCTGAGTACAACACCATGCAATACATATAATTCTTCAAGGAACTGCAATTTCAGTTTTTCAAACAGAGATGGCGACAAAGAGGCAGAGCCTATGGACTGCAGCTTTAATTTAGAAGGAACCAAAGGATGCTCTGGAGGGTATATACAAATGTGTGTATTTGTGTGTTACAGGTTATCGGGTCTTAAGTCACTGCACAGATGAAACTGAAACAAAATGTCAGATTTGCGAGGATGACACTTTTATTGATCACAACAATAACGACGAAAAATGCCACCGTTGTAAATACTGTGATTCCAGTGGTAGGTCTTAACATCATTGCATTTTCAGCAAATATATTTTTTTTATACTAACACATATAATTAAGCATGACATTTAACAAATGAGAAGAAACTATTCAACTCTTATTTAGAAAATATTAGCCAAAAAGTAACTAATGCACGAGACGTTCATAAAGGGCATTATTGTGCTTCTCGGAGCACCAATGTAAGCGTAGGCAAACTAATTAAAAAAGTCTTACTTCTGTTTTTCTCCATCCTGTAGCAAACATGGACACGAAGGTGAAATGTTCACGGGCGTCCGACACTGTCTGCGGGTGCAAGGAAGGATTATTATTGTGGAAAGAATGACCTGTGCAAGGCCTGTTACCCCTGTGACAAGTATGTAATCAGCCCAAGGCCCTTTCCTCTCTGAAAGGAACGACAGATGTGTGCTTAGAAAGTTAAAATGGAAAAACTATAAAAAAAGCTGTGTGAATGCACATGTTGCTCAAATTCAAACCGAACGCAATCTATGCTAAAGAAAACTCGGTTTGGGGAAAATACTAAAATGATTATAAGTTATAAGTTTCTTTCTTTTTCAAAAAGACATATTAGAAAAGTAAGAACAATGCTGTTCTAAGCATTTTCAGTGTTTTTTTTTCATATTTCTTAGCATATATTCAGTTTATTATTCTGTCTTCTCTTTGTTTGCCTATTGTTTACCCAACAGGTGTGAGAAAAATGGAGAGAAAGAACGCTGCACAGAAACCCACAACACTGTGTGCCAAGAGCCCGTCCATTCACAATCCACAGGCAAGGGCTGCTTTTCCACTTCCAAGAGCACTTCTGTGTAGACACAATACAAGCAATAACTGAAAATAGTCCTTATAAGACAGCGTATAAATGCATATGCAGTATAAACACCACGTACATTAAAGATAATGGACTAATATGATTGCATATTTCAGAGACCATTGTAGCTGTGTTGGTGTTGCTCGTAATTGCGGCTGGTGTTGGTGTGCTGATTTGGCTGTGGAAAAAAAAAAAGCTTTGTTTTAAGGATAAAAAAAATCTCAAAGTTGACCTGAATGGGGTAATTTCTTTTATTCTAAGCTTTTTTTTGCTTTGTGGTGACTTTGGTGACTGATGAATGTGTTTGTATTTTCCCCATATAGGAAGACCTTCATCTGAACGGTAAGCTCACCAGTGAGAACTATTTGATATGTTTGCATGTTTTTTAAATACATTTAAATATCAGTATTTTCCCTTAAAATGGTAATTGTTTTGCACAAAATTTGTTCATTCACAATTTCGGTTACCAAAATACCAATAATGTAATATTAGTGCCTCTTTACCTAGTTATGTTGATAAATAAACATTTTGAAATGAAAATTATTTTGTCCCCTGTAGATGGATGGTTCTGGACAAAATAAAGACATTCGATACAATTTTGAATACTAACAGGATAATAAGTTTAATTCAGTGCTGTCTTCTTTTCCTGTGCAGATGTGGACCTGAACCCTTACCTATCAGAAATTGCTGATGTTCTGACCTGGAAAACAATGAAACATGTTGCCCAGCGGAATGGAATGAGTAAAGCTGATATTGAGCAACATCAACTTAATCACCCTGAAGATGTGAAAGAACAGACCTTCGAACTTCTGCAAGATTGGTCCCAGAGACAAGGTTTATATGGAGCCTACTCAGCTCTCATCAACACGCTTCACTGCATGAAGCAAAAAAGAACAGCAGATGAGATCCGGAAAATTGTTGAGAAAGAAGCTATGTCTCAGCCGTAGACTCAGTGAGAGTCGTGAACTAAAAAGTCTTCACATATATTTGTAATGTTGTGAAAAAACACCAGTGGCAGAATTTGAATTTCTTGTCTAAAAAGTCTAGGTATGAATTGTTTGCTATAAATTTGGTCACGGACAGCAGACGGCATAGTAACCAAATATAGGTCCTTTTAGACTGATGAACTGATGAATTTTGGTGTCAAATGTCCTTTTCCCACAGTACACCACATGCATTTAGTATTTTAATGTTATTTTGAATGATTTGTGTATGAAATTAAACTGTTAGTGCTTGGCTACTTCACTTGAAATGTTAAGAGATGATGTTGATTTAAGTTATTTGCTAAGGATATCTTCTGTACAAAAAAAACTTTGTACAACTGGACAAATTGTCATATTTAGAGCTACAATGGCCCAAACCTAACTAACTTCTCCCAATTAGTCCAGCATATAAGGGAAAACTGAAAACACTGCATTTGTGAAACTGCTAAAGGATTTTCATTTAGCAATTTCACAAATGCAGTGTTTTCAGTTTTCAGACTAGCAACGATTTGTTCACTTCCAGCGGGCTCAACGATGACCAAAAATCGATCATTTTAGACTGGTCTAAAAAAATAAATCAGTCATTCAGTCTCATTTAAGTGTCGTTTTTCTCTTAGCATATTTTTTCCACCACCATTTATCAGCTTGTAATTTAAAATAATTTTTAATGATTTAAATGGTAACCTGTTCATCAAGTAGGTAGGTAGCACTTTGTAATAGCACGCTATGAATCGTTAGTTAAGCATTAGTTAATAGTCAATTTATCCAACATTAATAAGCATTAGTAAGATGTTTATAAATACAGCTATAAATGTTTCGTTCTCGGGCATATCTATAATGTTTAATAATTGTATTTTCATACTTTATTAACAATGGGTTTTTAATTTCTAAATTATATTATTTCTAAACGTATTATTTAGGAGTTGTTAGTGGTTCATAAGATCATTTAAAAAAGTGCAAGTAAATGATTAATAAATTGAATAAAATTTAAATGTACATATGCAAATCTTATTTAGATACATGGCAATAGTTGCTCAGTGTGTTAATAAATGCTTTATTAACACATAGTCCTGCTGTAATTCTTGATTAAGTCTTAAGTAGTTATAAAACATTTAGTAGTTACCAGCCGTCTATTTTTGTGAGATGTAAAGTGAGGACTACTTATACCTTGTAACATGTTTACAAAGGATATTTAAAGATTTATCTTCATATCATATGTCATATTTTTTTCAAGATGCCAAAAATCATGTCTGTAAACTTGATAAAAAAAAATTAAACCTCTGCAATTTCATAGAAAACAATAAAATAAAAATTAAGTATACAGTTATACAGTTTCACTTTTTTCATCTTGAAATAAATATGTCTTGAGTTCTGTATCCCTCTTTGTTGTGTTTATTTGTATTTTTTCTGCCTTTAAATCTCCTTTGTAATAGATATGCTTCTAAATCAAAGACAAGCCATTTTTAAATGAATTTATAAACTGCTCACGAATGAATATTAATGTTGGGTGCAATGGTTTATAAAGCATGTACTGACAAATTTACTAATGCTTTCTTAATGATTCATAGTGTGCAGCTAGTATATACCACTATACGAACTGTATAATTATAAACAATGTCTCTGTAAGTGCTGGGTCACTTCATGGGAAACAATGAAAGATTATGTTTCAAATATTTGCAGCCATGTTTGCTGAGAGCATTTGCTATACAATGTAAAACTATTTAGTGAGAAATATGGTCAAGCCTTTAAAACTCCTACTTCTAATTATTCCATCATATAGTGCACAAAAACTGTAGTGTTATACATATATATCTCATTAACCTTCTGTCCTATAATAACAAGTTTTTTTTAATTAGAATTAAAATTGATTTAGTTATTAGCCCCGATGAAGGTCTGTGTGCTGAAAAGTGTTGGCAAGATAAATAGATAATTTTTTAATTCACAAAATTTATTTTGATTTGTCCACTACACAAGTGTTGCTGGGTTTAAAAAAAAAAAAATGTTCCCTTCTTCTTCCATGCACCTGGTTGATGTGAAGCTGCACCAGAATAACTACAACATAGCTATAATGATAACAAAGGATGTCATAAATAGCTTCATCCTTAGTCATTTTTATTGCGTGTGATTACCCTGAAATGTTCTATGGACATTGCACACATTCATTTGCATGAAAACAAAACCTTCCGAAAAACTAAAACTGAACAGAGGGATTCTGACCCCATGTGTTAAATGGTCTTGTTTTGGAGATAACACTGTCATTATAAATACATAAGAGAGCTCATACAAAGTGCAGATCGCTACTGCTGGAGAAACACATCTACCAAACCATATCACTGCTGCCCATCGTGATGGAGTGAGTGCGTTTTTAAAATTAATTTATTAAAAAAAATCTCATATGTGTCCATATTTTAAGAATCAGCAATACCATATGAAACTATGTCTTATTTTTTCATTGAAAAATTTTTTATGCTATTATTTCAGATTTTTAAGATTAATTTCCAGCACTAGAATATTTACCATGACATCTTTTCTTCTTTTTAACTGAGGATTTATTGTGGATTTTTTTTTAATGTACAACACTCGATTCAATTTCTCAATATCCTCTATTTACAATATCATTCTGTCAGCAGTGAATGTCCTCATAAGACTAATTTCTTTTTCTCTGTGACTCCAGTTCCCCGTTAAAAAGCAAACTCAAGAGGCTGGAGTGCCACTTCACCTGGGATCTGGGGCAATATCGAAATGAGCTCCAGGGGTTGAAAAGAAACAAACAAGACATATTAAAGAGGGAATGCACTGAACCGCTTCACCATTATAACCTGCTGGGCTACATCCAACATGCTCTCGGCTCCGACACAGAGGCGCTGATGAACCTGCACAAGGCAGGACGTGTGATGCAGGAGAGAAGATCAGAAGAAGCTGGAGTCCTGCTGCAGGTCAACAAGGGTAACCTGGCTTGGGTCTACTTCCTTATGGGAGAGATGGATGAGAGCAAAAGATACCTAGAAGAGGTGGAGAAGCTTCAGCAAATGTATCCTGCTCCAACTGGATGTGCTCTACACCCTGAAGTCAGCGGAGAAAAGGGCTGGACACTGGTGAAGTTCAACAAGTCCATGAAGCGTAAAGCGATTGATTATTTTAAGATGGCTTTAAAAGCTGAACCAGAAAGGAAGGAATGGCATAAAGGTCTTGCTATAGCCATGAGTAGGGCACATATACGGTCTGAGTTTACTCAACAGCTGGAGGCTGAAATACTACAGCAGGTGAAAAGGGCAGCAGAAATAGACCCAAATGATTTGTTCCTTCAGTCCCTCTATATACTAAAAAAGTTTGAGGTGCAGGCAGAAAAAAATGATGAGGAGGTACAAAGTTTAGTAGAGAGATCCATTAACACAGAAAACTTGGAGGGTTTGGGTTATATTCTTGAATATTTTAAGAAAATATCCATTGACAGAGCAATTCAGGAGGGACAAAGGTTTCAGGAAAAGTTTCCCACCTCCCCTAACGTTTTGAGAAACCTGTCTAATTTGTACAAATGGAAAGTGTTCGCTATGAAGGAAAGCCAGGAAAAGAAGTTCTTGTCCCAGAGATGCATAAAGCAGTTTGAGAAGGTTGTCAAACATTACCCAGACTGTGTCAGAGGATGGTTAGCCCTAGCATCACTGCAGAGTTACGCACACAACACTAAGAGAGCCAATGAGATTTACCAGCAGCTCCTGTCAGAGACAGAAGATCTCCCTCCTCATACGCGACAGTTTTTGTACTATAGTTATGCGTGTCATCTACATAAGAGTGGACAGTCCAGAGACAAATCAATCAACTTTCACATGAAAGCAGCAGAAATCCCAAACATATCAGAGGACAAACAGAAAAGCTTACGGATTCTTCAAGACATTGTGAAGAAGGGCAGAAACTCTCGCTGTGGGGAGATCTCACATTTTCTAAAGAGAGTTCGTAATCATGACTAAATATTTTCTTCACTGTTGAAATTTCTGTTGACAAATTTCTAAAGTGTTTCACTAGAAAACCATGCGTTTGAAGAAATTTGCAGTAGGTTTAAACTGGTCATAAATGCACTGATTTTAAAGGTACTTCTTTGCAAGATGTGCATTGAATATTAATTTTGTGGCTTTACATTTCTTGTAGCAATGGCAATGATAAATTATCAGGCAGCGTCCCATTCCACTGTGTTTAAGACATTTGACCTAACACCTTTCTTTAATAAATAGTTTTCCTGTATCTTGTCTAATTGCAAGAATTACTATCAGTCGTCTCTATCCAATGACAGGACAAACTTTGAAAATGCAGAAATATTTCATCCTATGATCTGTAATAAAATCACTTCTTCTATGGAATTCAATAATTTCTTTCATTGCGTATGACTTCCTGTTTCAGTTGATATGAAAAATATTTACATAACTTTAAATACACAATGAATCTGATGAATAGAGCGAGATCTAGCAGCAAAATCAGCTGAACACAAAATAAGTGTTTGATTTTCTAAACAATGTCTCATATTAAAAATGGAGCTGAATATAAAAGTAGCTAAAACTTTATATGGTTGCATTTGTCAACATTAGTTCACTACATTAACTGACATTAACATTAAAAAATACTTTTTTATTTACCAGCATCCACATAATATTAATACATTATTAAAATCCAACATTTTATGTTGATATTTAACAGAACTGAGCTAACTCGAACTAAAATTAATTTGAAAAACGTTATTTTGATAGTCCACTTTAGACATTCTACTAAGCTTTGCAACTACGTCATCTAGCATTTATTAGAGTATTAACAGACTGTCTGCTTAATAACTTCTAACTCCTTATTTTGAAGGGTCCACAAAATACAACATATTGACTATCAGATACGCTGCATGTATATGCTTTTTTTTTTTTTACTAACCTTAAACCTTCCCTAACAGTATACTCTGAGAGTTAGTAGGCATACAGTTGCAAATGAATGAGAATTAATTGACATGCAGTTGACATGTAGCTACAAAGTCATTTAGAAGAATGTCTGAAGTGGATGAACAGCTGTATTTTTATAGTAAACTAATATTAACAGAGATGAATAAATAGTGTAACATATGTAGAGTGCATTGTTATAAGCATTACATTAAATATAATATGGTAAATTTGCAAATCACTTCAACCTTTGAACGGTTGATCTTGCTCACGTAATATTATCAATATCACTTTGGATGACAAAGTACAGTGAACCATGGACATGCTGTAAAACCTGCACCTTAGGAGTTTATGCTTGAGGTAGAAACTTTTTCACTGTTATTAGGTAAGCTGACATTTATTAAAGAAACAAAACCTAAGCCAGAATAGAAATTTCTGGTCAGATAAAAAAGCGGGTAAGCTTTATAAGGTTACATTTGTTAACATTAAAAATAAAATACTTCTAAAGCATACCTTCATCAAAGTGTATATATATGTTAATATCAACATTTCCTAATACATTATTGAAATCATATTATGTCTCTCCAGCTATGAGACATAATATCGTCCTTTATATTGCTAATAAAACTTACCAAGCCACATCACTTCAAACATTTACCCAACAATTATCAAAAATATTTGTAAATACATACAAGAAAGCATTTTCTTGCGATCCTACTTTTAAAGTATTGTGACAAGAAGAACTGTACCTGCTGCTGCATTAAAGCTAGCATTAGCATCATGCTACATAAGAAAATTTGCAAATCACGTCAGTCTTTTGAACAGCAAGATTGTTGGTCTTGCCCACATAATATTATCAATACCATTTTGAACCACTGAGTACAAAGTAGGCTACATCGACATGTTTTGCTGTACGACCTGGGCCTTTTAGTTCAGGCTTGATGAAGGTTGGCTTCAAACTTTATCGCTGTTATTAGGTAAACTGCACTTCATTGATGAAACAAAACCTAACCCAGAAAAGAAACTGACAAGATAAGAATCCTGAGCTGACGTATTTAATGACTCTGTTCAGGTAGATAAGAAGGTGGTTTTATGAGCATGAGCTTCATTTTAAAAATAAAGCATGATCTTTCAGTGACTCACATAAAGAACAAATTACCATTGAAGAAACATCTCTCAAACCGGACCACCACTGACTATTATTATGGAGTAAGTTGTCTACCATTAAAATCTGCACAAATGAAAGAAATATTTTAGAATTTATGAGGGATTAAGTAATTTTTTTTGTTGATTCAGCCTGGAACAACACCTTCAGAAGCTGGAGTGCCACTTCAACTGGGATCTGGGATGCAATAAAAATGAACTCAAGACTCTACTGAGGAACTTGGAAGATGTGAACCAGGAAAGATGCACTTGGCTGCTTCACTATTATAACCTGCTGGGCTACATCCAACATGCTCTCGGCTCCGACACAGAGGCGCTGATGAACCTGCACAAGGCAGGACGTGTGATGCAGGAGAGAAGATCAGAAGAAGCTGGAGTCCTGCTGCAGGTCAACAAGGGTAACCTGGCTTGGGTCTACTTCCTTATGGGAGAGATGGATGAGAGCAAAAGATACCTAGAAGAGGTTGAGAAGCTTCAGCAAATGTATCCTGCTCCAACTGGATGTGCTCTACACCCTGAAGTCAGCGGAGAAAAGGGCTGGACGCTGATGAAGTTCAACAAGTCCATGAAGCGTAAAGCGATTGATTATTTTAAGATGGCTTTAAAAGCTGAACCAGAAAGGAAGGAATGGCACAGTGGTCTTGCTATAGCCATGGGCAAAACATGTTCAATGTATAATTGCTCTCCTAAACTTAAGGCTGAGATTCTGAAGCAGCTGAAAATTGCACACGAGAACAATCCAAACAATTTGTTCATTCATGCATTTTATTTAGAAATACAGTCTGAGGTGCAACAAAAAGACAATGAGAGACAGATGGAAGATTTACTAGAGCAAAGTCTTGAAACTGGAGACCTGGAGTGTTTGGGTACTATTCTCGCGTATTTTAGAAACATTTCTGCAGATAAAGCTATTGAAGCAGCAGAGAGAGTTCACGAAACGTTCTCCAACTCAAAGAAGGTGTTAAAACATCGGGCAAATTGCTACAAATGGAAGGTTTATAAAATGAAAGAAGATGACATGGAAAGGAGGACATTGGCTAGGGATTCTGTTGAGCTGTTTAAGGAGGTTATCAGGTATTATCCTGACTCACTCCGGGAAAAGATAGCACTTGCATCTATGTACGAATACACAGGCAACAGTGAGAAAGCAAATGATATTTACGAGCATCTCCTAAAGATGAAAGATGATCTCCCTCCCCACAGCCAACAGTATATTTACTATAGTTATGCCTGCCATCTACACAGCTGCAGACGGTCAGAAGAGTCAATCAACTTTCACATGAAAGTGGCAGAAATCCCAGGTAATTCAGTTGACAAAGAGAAGAGCATTAAGATTCTTAAAAAATATGGGAAGAATGGCAGAAATCCTCGCTGTGAGGAAATTTGGAATTTTCTGGAAAGAATTAATATTGATGATTAAAATGTGCTTGAATGCAGCAACCCTCGAAAATCACTAGATTATGTTCTCTCTGTTTTACCTGCCTGATAAACTATAATGGAGAAATTGTGCTGAACTTCTTATAAAAAACGGATTTAATATTTGTGTCTTTTTAACGGCATTGTGTAAAGGAATGAAGCCATTTAGGCATTCGGCACCATATTTTAAAGACCACTTTACCATTATTCACCAATATTAAGGACAATATAAAAAAAATATGAATGTCTTTTCTCTGTATAATTAATGTTCAGAATGACAAGTGGACATTTATCAAATCTTTATTCAAGGACATCTCCTGAACAATCACTTGTTGAATAGAACTTGTTAAGAAAAAATACATAATAAATCTTTATTGCTTTTAATGACTTGATCTCCTATTTCTGAATTTGATTTTGAAAACACACTGAATCTGTGCTGTGCCAAATTCTGGCCAGATTATTACCTAGTATTGGTAGGTTCAGATGTGGGGGAGGGTAAAGATTAGGGGTGGGGTTAGGATTAAGCAATCAGGTAGCATTTCAGTGAGGGCCGTAATAACTTCGCAGAGATATATACTATGCAATATATATATATTGTTCTGGCAGAACAGCACAAATGAAGAGCAAATCGACACTGCTGGAGGAAGTACATTTCCAATAAACAAACATTGCGATGGAGTGAGTGTTTTACAAATAAAAAAAAATTATGCGTATAATACAGAAACTGCTACATTTTTGGCTAATAATAATTTCGTAGTGGGTATTTTCAAAGGCCTAAATACACTAAAGAATGCTGGCAGGAGCTTGTTTTCCAAAAGATTTGTTCCTTCAGCCCCTATACTGAAAAAGTCTGAGGTGCAAGCAAAAACAAAAATAAAGGAATACAAATTTCTTCAAAAACCTAAAATTTGGAGAGATTGCCATGATTTTTCAGTATTATAGAAATGATTCCACAAAGACAGGTTTTCAAGAAGAAAAAAGGAAGACTTCCTGATCATCTGAACTTAAAGTTAGCCCATGGATCAATGCACTGTTGTGCACACAGCACTGAGAAAGTGGAGAAGATTTACCAGCAGCTACTCTCAAAGAACGATGATATCTCTCTTAATGGACAACATATCATGTACATTATTCTGGACAGTCCAGAGATTCAATCTTTTATTACATGAAAGTAGCAGAAATCCCAGAAATGAAAAGAAAGAGTGTAAAAATAGACTTTCGCTGTTGTGAAATTCTGCATTTTCCTGAAGGACTGGAGACTTTTTTTAAATTTACTCTAATGATACAGACAAGTTATAAACACTGTACCAACAACACAAAAACCATGTACTCTATTTCAACATTTTATTCAGTGCAGTTAGAATTGTGTTTTCAATTTTTCCAAAAAACCTTAGCTTGCCAGTGAAGACTAATGATACATTGTGACAAACTAAAATGATCTATTGTTACAGTGTTCCAGCCAAAACAAGGTCACATTCAAATAAATGTGCATTTGACATACTTTCTAAAAGTTTCAATCAAGAGGTTGCATGCCCTTTGTTTCTGCTTGAATACGCAGTATTATTTCGAAGGGAGAAAATCTCCTATTTGTCGTGTTTACCTGACATTTTAGCCATTTTTCCCATTCATAAAGTCACTAAGGAATTATCTAAAAGACTCACACAGAATATCCTATCTTTGTAGATTGATGTATAATTAGAAGAAAATCCATCCAATTTAAAAACTTTCAATTGAAAACATAAAATGTAAAATCATTTGATATGAGCATTTTTAAGACAGTGAGGTTCACAGTGGTGTATGCGGCTGTAAACACTTTATTTTACACTATTATTTTTTTTTTTTATTCAGCAAATTATTCAATCACAAGAATAACTTACATTTTA
Source organism: Puntigrus tetrazona (assembly GCF_018831695.1). Lineage (NCBI taxonomy): Eukaryota > Metazoa > Chordata > Actinopteri > Cypriniformes > Cyprinidae > Puntigrus > Puntigrus tetrazona. The sequence goes on along the minus strand of NC_056715.1, from coordinate 8,246,583 downwards.
CAATATATCAAAATCTCAAATGTAACAGTATGTCAATATTTGTGATAATTTCTTTTTATTCTATTTTATACAGCCTTTTTTAATTCATTAAAATCTTACAGTCCTCAAACCTCTATATGGTAGTGTACATTATAAAACACTGAGCTGTGAGTGAAGCAGAGTACATGTAACTATTAGGCAAAGCACATCTGTTCATTTCTCTGACAATCAGATATCAGCGGAGAGAGACACATTAAAATAACAAATACGTATCAAATACAAGTTTCCTTTGTAGCAAACTCGTTAAAATATTTAGAGGATTTGATGAAATTCATGAAATTTAAAATGTCCCCTTTGATTCGACAAATGCTTTTAACAAAATGGTACACAAATCCTGTATTTCGGCAATAGAGCCAAGCTTTTGGTAATTTCCTTATTATTAATGCTATGAAAGAGCTTGTATTCGTGTCAATTGATCTGACACGCTCTTTTTACTTTCAATATTGCTTTTCTACTGCTTTAGAAATCTCCTGTGTACCTGGATGTGAGTCAGTTTAAGCAAGAGCTCCCTCTAGTGCAGCGGATGATAACTCTCACAGCAGCTAGAATCAAAGCACTGCAGATCAGAGCGACTCCGCTGAGGAAGAATGTAGCTGTGTAGGAGCCCGTCTGATCCACTAGCCAACCTGAGAGAGAGATTTTATAAAACATTCATTGAGTTCGACAGATCGTTCCATTTAATTCGCGTATCATTCAGATCAACAGAGAGTGGAATATTTGCTGACCTCCAATAGGTGGGCTGATGAGGTAGGGGATGGCGTGAAGAAAGTAAACAACTCCTAGAGCTGAGGTCAAGTGGGTGGAGCTGACGGTGTCAGAGGTCACCACAGGAATAAGTGCCACATAAGCTCCATCAAAGTAGCCATAGATGAGAGAAAAGGGGACGAGCAGGGAAAAACCATTCAGCAGAGGTAGAAAGAGACAACTCAGCCCTTCCGAACCCACAGCCAGCATGTAACTCACCACCCTATATGGCCTCAAACACCTGAACACAACAGACATGAATACAGATCAAACCAGAGTGTGAAGGATAGGAATTGTGAAAAATGCAGCATTTAATAAGCAGTGCAGGTATCTCTACTCTTGTTTCCAGTGAGAGAATAAATGGTTACTTATTCCAGTAACCATTTATGAGCACTGTTAATAGCACTCCTTTTAGTTAGCTTTTAAAAACACACTGTGTACACTTAAAGTTTCATGATGTGCCAGACTTCAAACTTTTAATGATTCAGAACATATGAAGTACTGTGTGGCCAGGTAAGATTTCACTGTTGAGATAACAGAGCACACTGTGAGTGTGTATTAGCACTGTTTGTTGTTCGCTTTTGGTATTGAGCGTTTGAACCCAGAAAAGGTGACATGTGACATAAGACTTGGACAGGGATGATTCTCAATCGTGCTGAATACATAGATTTCATCTACATAAGACATGAATATGGATTTAAAAACAGATTAAAATATCACGCTTTTTATGTATTTTTATGCCTAGTATAGTATCAACGAAACGCTGGATTTTCAAAAGTAAGTTAAATATTTAAAGTTCGCTGCATAGAATCTTTAAAACACGTTTTAAAGTTTTACACACCAGTTAGTGCGGTGACAAAAAACCACAACAAACTTACTTTCTATCTGCAATCCATCCAAAAGTGATAGTACCAACAATCCCTGACACTCCAAGTATGGACATGAGTAACGCTGCCTGTTGAGGGCTGACGCCTGCACTCAAGGAATATGGCACAAGATACACAAATGGCACACTGCAACCATATGCAAGGAACAGGAAGGACACCAACATTAATAAGAAGTCTGGTATCAACAGAAAGGAATATTCTCTTAATACTGTTTTCCTTATGATAGACCACGCATTGTCCCTGGACTCCTTCAGTAATTTAGTGTTTGCCACTTTTGCCTGTGCAAAAGCATTGTGGTTAGTGTTTGATTCTGGGAGAGCTGTGTCCTCCTGGTTGGTGGGCAAACAGTCCAAAGGCAAGCCACCCAATTGAACTAAAGCTGGGACTGAGATATCTGCATCAGAGCACTTTGGCTTTGATTCTTTGTCCCATTCATCTGTGCTTTTGTTCACAGACTCTGAGTCTTTTGAGAGATCCTGTTTATGGTTTATTTCCACATCGGAGTGTGTTTTCTTTGCATCAGAGTGCTCTGACTCGTCTGCCTCCATGCAATCATTTTCCCCTCTCTTTTCCTTATCCGTATTTTTTACCTCCACCGATCTCTGTTCCAGTGCACTCACCTCCACATTATGCCCTGCATCAGCAAGTATCACATTTAGGAAATCAACTTTTTTGCCACCCTCCAAGTCCATCTCTTTCTGCCTCCCACTTTGGCCTTCCAAAGGTCTCATAAGGGCTCCACAGACACAAAGGTGGGACACCAATCCTCCCAGAATGAGCAGCGCACCCCTCCAGGAGAAGAACTCAATGAGGAGTTGGACAGCGGGTGCTAGAATAAAGGTTCCGATGCCGCTGCCTGACATAGCGATCCCGTAAGCCAGCGCTTTTCTCTCGTTGAAGTAAGAACCCACCATGGCAATTGCAGGAGTGTAGCTAAGAGCAAATCCCACACCTGTGCAGAGAATCAGGCTAGTAATACAAGACTTAGTATAATGTTGCAAATTTATATAGTTATTGCAGGGCAAGGCTAGCTAATTACATTAGCTAACCCCAAATTATGATTATCAGTGCAGTTGAAATAATAACTTGTATGCTGATTTATGCATGCAAATCTGAATCAAACCTGTAAGAACGCCCAGTGTAAGATACAGGAACTCCACGCTGGTAGCCAGTGAGCTGAGCAGCAGGCCAGCGGTGGAAAGAAGCCCCCAATCATGATAGCTATACGAGAAGAGAGACGGTTCCCTATGTAACTACCCAATGGAGCTATAAACAGAAAAAGAATGAAGAGAAAGTGATGGATAGCATGATATACAATATACAACATCAACCTATACCACTAAATAAAAAATATTAGTTATGATACTACTCCCTAAAACAAGTTATTCTAAATTTTTTTTTAAAAAAGCGTGATCAGAAAAGCTATCTCCTTAGGGTATTTTTTTTATTAAAATCTAAAGTGCTTTTAAGAGTATGTTTATCCTTGTTATATTTTTATTAATAGATGATATGTATGTAATCTTAGTTACAAGTTTTGACATACTATATCTGACTGCTTAAACTAAACAAAAGACGTGTGACATAACCAAGGCCCTTTCATAAATATGAAAATGTGTTTCTGTGAACATTCTTTCTCACCAGCAGCAAGATAAATCTGGTTTAGAGTGGACTATGCACTGTAAACCTGTCAACAGAGTCTTTTTTTTTTAAAACAAAGTTCGCCTAAAATCAATATAGTTTTATACAGTTTGAGCTGCTGCTTTTGAGTCAGAGAGTTTCTCTATAGAGAAAACACTTTTTTTGTACTTTTGGCATGGGTCTTACCACACAACATTGTGGTGCAGTCCAGCAGAGAGTGTATCCATGCAGTTGCAGAATAATCTCTGGAAAAGTATGACTGGAATTCCACAAAAAAGATGGAAACACACCTGCAACCAGCATGAGAAAGTGCAGATTTGAGAAAGCAATATGATAAAGATCTTCTGGTGCTTAGAGCAACACTCATTTTAGTCCTTTTAAGCACAGCATCTAAAATTTGGTATTTTTCCTGAGGTAGTTATTTTATTTATTTAATGATTTAATATTAGAAGACATGAGTAATTCAATCTTGGCTAGTGGCTCAGAATTTAAGAACACAGGAATCTTGGCTAAGTTTAAAGCCCATTTCCGCAGGGTGTAGTTTAATTTAGCTTCACATCAAACTTTCCTAAACTGAAGGGACTTGAGGGTATCACCTTAATTCCTGGTAAGGAAAGAAGAAAAACTGATCCTGGGGGAGTCATGAACTAACCTAGTGACTGCACGTGTGCAAACAGTGGTGAGGAAACATCCGGCCACGATCACCCAGCCCCATCTGCCATCAGGAGCAGCCGCAGTATGTAGAGTTTTTCCACTCATCTCTAGACTTCTGCTGGACAAGATGCTTCCTCTCTTCATCCTCTCCCTCACTCTCTTGTTCCTTTCAGCCTCTTGTTTCCTCTTCTGTCCAGTTTCAGCTGGTTTTGCTCTCTCTGGCTCGGTTTGGGATTAATTTACTTGCTGTTTTTCTCTTGTTTTCATCTATAAGCAGCTTCTAAACACCATCAAGTAAAATCTACAGGAGAAACAGAACATTTTTATACATTAGCCTTCTTGTCGATATGTATGTGCAATCTAAATAAATCAGTGTCAAACTAATCTATATTTTTATTGTGAACTTACACCGTGGTCCTTAAATAGTAAAACGTATCACTTATGTCTCTGAGATAAAAGGCATAGTTCAGCCAGAAAATTAACATTCTTGTCATCATTTGCTCACCCTCATGAATGTGTGAATGGTTAGTAAGAGCAAAATAGAGAAATTAGAGTCTGTCTGAGTTTGCCACATAAACACACCATAATACAGAGTGTGACCAAGTTACTACACACACACACACACACACACACACACACACACATACTAGTCTGGTCCAAAGGGAGGAAAGAAACACAGTTTGTCTTCATCAATTCCAAGAGAGAGGGCCAAAAACTACTTCATGGGGCAAAAGTGTTTACTTTATTGCGAAAGATTATCAGACATGGAAGAAAGAGATGAAATGAGTTGATTAGGTATAGACTCACCTCAATCTATGTCCATTTAACCACAGTCAAAATTTATACGATGACTTTCAGTCTTTAAACATAAAAGCCAACAGACCGCCTCACTGAAGGGACATCTTCTGAAAATTAGAGATGAATCATCTTACTAGCCCAAACATTTGAGCTAGTAAAATGTTTTAAATATTCATGGTTCATGGTTTTATTAAGAATTATACTGATTAAAATTGACAGTAAAGACATTACAGTGTTACAAACGACTTCTATTTCTAATAAAAGCAATTCTTTCTATTCATCTAAAAAAAAAAGAATGCCTCACTGTTTCCACAAAAATAAGATGCACAACTGTTGTTAACAGTGATAATAACAAGAAATGCCGGTATATATCAGTGACCAAATGAATGTACTATGCATATCCTGTAACTATTTAACCCTAACAGACATGGAGTATTGAATAGCAACCAGCTGAATAGTTGAATAATCACTGTATAGTTGCAACCAGGAGAGGTCAGAAGAGTGAATGTAAAAATCATCTTTTTGGATCAATGATGGTACAAGCATAAAATGTTCTGCGTTCAAAAACATTAGCTAGACACATCATTATGGATTAGCAGAGTCTTAACAGTTCTGTTCAGTCCCTTGGGGGGGTTTCCTGAACAACATACAAACAACAAAATACGTGAGTGAGCGTTTGAAGAGGTCGAAGAGAAACGAACTTACTCTGAAACACACTTCCCAGTGTACAGAATCTAGAGAAGACGAGGAACAAAAACAAGTGCTGCTCTCCTCCAAAGTGTGGTGGTACACATTGGCGCACATGGCTCTGCATCACTGCTCGGCGTGCGCGCTTGGACAGATCAACAGGGCGGAAAACAACCAGCCAACGGCTGCGAGTACAGGGGACCTCTTACTTACTTTCAAGTCAGCGGTCAGAACTACTGTTAACCGCACTCCTGGGTCGGATATTTGCCATGTGTTCCCTCTCACCCCACCCTGAGTGCATATTATACAATGACTTTAAGGGGGGGTCGACTGTTTTAATGGAGTTTCAATAGAAAGTTTTCAGGACCCAGTCCGTTGAGGACCCAGCTCTCTTTTGGTCATATTTTGTAGCCTGCGTTTAGCTGGCAGCTTAAAAATACACTAAAGTTCATATTTAAAATGTAAACGCAAAATCAATAGTAGTTTTAGTTTGGTCCGACGACGACCCTACAAAGTAGGCTGCTACTGAAATAATTTAGCCTATGTCCTCGACTCTTTATCGTCAGTGAAAATTCACGCCCGAAATGTCGTGTAAACTAACTTTTGTGATTACTTTAGTGTTTGAAAAGTCAAAATCGAGACATATATTGATATGTAAAAAAAATTATATAAGGATCTCGTCCTCAGCTTTGTTATAAGCTCTTAGCGTTCAGGCTATAGCTGTATTAAAGGACAAGAAGAGATAACAGAAGAACAGCGGTTTGCCCATACATATTACCCTACCACTCATTTGCTTTTGAAAAGCATTTATCTAGTACGTTTTTAAGAGGTAATGAATGGCTCAATTGTACCTGACATTTTTGTCCTCGTTCCCTTTCTCAGGTTCAGTTTAGTTTTTAACTCAGTTTGCAGACAAAATGTTACATAAACGATGATTTAAGACGTGCGCAATCCTGTGTAGTTCTTGTACTCATTATTAAGGTGCAAGCATTTTAAAACAGGTGCCAATAATTGACAAAAAAAAAAGGTTTTATTTTTTTTCCAATAATTTTGTTTTTAAACTTTATTTTTTACAACGTCCTTTCTTGAATCTATGCATTACAGCACCCAATTAAACCCAGTGAATCACACAGACATCAAATCTCTCCTATTTTCTCAGCAAAGCCACATTTCAAAGCGGTGTGGCTTTGATGTCTTTTGAGAGGTGAAAAAAAGACAGAAATATTTACATATTTGTACAGTCGAATATAACAGCAAAAAGTACTCATTAAAGAAGCATCAAACAAGCAACAGTATATATTTTTTAAAATGTCAGTAGGAATTAAAATAAAACATCCAGATACAGACAGAACAATAATGTCAAAATGCCCCATTTCAATCTTTATAACAGTGTTATTGACAAAAGTGGCAGACAGGACATCGGCAGCTATTTCTAACTTTCTCAAACAAGCTGCTTTTAGCAAACAACATTCAGCGCAACTGACTTTACTGCATAGCAAAAGGAGTGAAAGGTCACCTTTCAGAGGAAGAGAACCATATACATGAAAAGGATCTCTTAGGATTTGTATTAGAACAACTGTTTATGATACAAATACTGCTTTTTTAAATTCAACGTCTGTGTTGTTTCTTTACTAAACAAAACTGCTGTAACTGGCAGCTGGTTTTGCTGCATACTGGGATCACAACAAAAGTTATCTCGAACCTTAATGTTCACAAAACACAAAGCTGTATTTTGTGGATTCAAGCCTAATGCAAAATGAACGAGAGCTTTAAGTTTATCATAGAATTGAGCAGTGCAATTACACAAGCAATAACACTTAAAACATGCTCATACTTGTGTCTTACTAAGAATGTGTGGCAGGAACAATTTGTCAATACCATACAATCTTCATTAATGTTAATCTTTCATACAGTATTCAGCTCTCATACTGATACACTGTTACAAACAAAAAAAAGAGCACGCTAATCTAGAATGAGGGGTTTAAAACCGGATCATTTTCATTGAAAAAAAAAAAAAAACAGTACCAAAATAAAAATCAAATTACATAATTGTGTACCCAAAATATGCTGTTAATTAATTTAATGCAAAATATACAAGGCCAACCAAAACCAAAATTAGTTATGCAAAAGGTATGCAACATTTTTAACAACACAGTTTTTTCATTGTTTGATTTTATGAAAAGAAAAAAATAGTAGTAATATATGAATACATTTTTTTTTGGAAAAATAAATTTTGTAGTTGATGTGAGGTCCCCAAAATCTAATATATCAAAAAAAATATTAAAAAAAGATAAAAGTTAAAATAAAATAAAATAAAAGCACAACCTAAAAACAGCCAGAGGTTAAAAGCAGAGATCAATCACATAGAAGTTAAGAAAGACAACATGCAGAATTAAACAGAGTTGACTAGTAAGGGAGTGGTGTTTTTATTTTTTAAATGACTAAATATTGGACTTAAAAGGATCTTAGAAATATTCTAATGCTAGGCAACTTTTAGGAGAAGAAATGTGGTGCGTGGCCTGGCAAAGCAGGAATGCTTGCATTGGCAGGCTCTCTGGTTTGACTCCTCCCAGTCTCACTTTGGCACTACAATAGAAACACAATGGCTGAGTCTTAAAACTGTCAAAACATGTTTGATATTTGAATACCGAGGAATGGGGGGTTGTGGGTAACTGCTGTCATACGGACTTAATCTTTCTGTTTTGACATCACACGGCTACTTCGAGTACTTTAGTACCATTCTAGATAAGAGGAAGGCAACCAAAGAGGAGGTATGTGCGTACAACTGTGTGCATCCAGAAAAAAAGATGACAGAAGTAGCTTTGGTTTAAGTAGGAGAAACAATGGGAAAAGGCAGGAAGAAAAAGAGGCAAAGATGGACAAAAAAAAAAAAAAAAAAAAAGTTGCGATGTTAGGGGAGCTTTCTATCTGAAGTGCCTGTCAAATTGGCCACTTGGTCCCACAGAATTCCCTTTCAAAAATAAAGACGACACCCTGAGCTTTCTGTGTATCCTTTTATGAGTAAAGGCTTCTTGTGAATCAGTGTAAATATGTATCGTTAAAAAAAATTACCTATTCTAATAAAATTCCAAGAGTGAAGTTTAAATTCTGGTTTAAAATATCTTTCATGCATAAACGCATGGAGAACTATTAACTGTAGAGAAGAGGAAGAGGGAAGGAAGAGGCAACGGGAAAAAGGTTGCTCTGTGCTATAATAGAGACCAGTGTCTTTTCTTTACTACAAGGATCCCTGTCAGTCGGCACACATTTAGCATAGCACCTGAGGCTTAAAAATTAACTAGAACAGTGTGTCAAGCATCATTTTGGGTCTAAACAGCAGTTTAACAAAAAACTCTAAAACTCTATTTAACCAGGCCTAAAAATAAACCAGTTAATGCCAAATATGCTCTCACCTTGTGGGCATGACAAGCATAGCAAAGCTTTAACAGAGCAGGTTTTGGCCATCAATAAACTCTCCCTGTTCACTACACTATAATATTTACAAATATTACAAAATGAAAACGACAGAAAAACAACCAGAAAACAAATAAGCAATAAGGTTACGTTGAAGTCTGCAATTTGAAGGAGACTAAGCTACTCATAAAAATATTATTTAGAATCTCATTTTAAGGTTTATTTACAGGTTAATTACTATAATGGCTTCTTTTAAATTTCTCAGTGTTCCCAGTATTCCAGTTTTCCTGTTGGAGCTCCTGTGAGGAAGTTTTAAAGCAGCTTCTGGATCAGAAGTGATGATTTCCTTCCTTTATACATCATCAGATGACTTCAGCAGTTCTAGAAAAGCACCGACAGCTCCAAAGTATCCCTGAAACGCACGTGAACATACATAAGTGTACATATAAACAACAAACATGCATGTTTTCATTAAACTACCACTATATAAAGTCTTATGCACTGCTCGAAAAGTTTGGGTCCAGGACTTTTTTTATTCAACAATAATAATAATAATAATACTGAAAATATTTATAAAACTACATACTAGAATGATACTGGGAACTGGAGTAACACACACATTTTCAAATACATTAAAATACATAACATTTTATAAATGCAGTGTTTGTGAGCATATGAGTCTGTGGGATGTTTTAATGGAAAAACATTAACAACTTTTTCAGCTCCCAATCTTTTTAAATATAGTGTATTTTCTTTTGAGAAAATAGATGCAATAGATTAAAAATAAATACCGTAAATTCTGGACTATAAAGCGCACTGGCATATAAACCGCATCCGCTCTATTTTTTAAAAAATAAAAAAATAAACAAGCCGCATCCGCTCTATTTAAAAAGTTTTGCAAGCCACAGATATGTATGTTTTTAGATTAGATATTTACTACAGGAACAGAACGATTTTGAATTGTAAATGTACATGTATGTACCTAAATAGATCCTTTCCTAACCTGTATTTTAACACGGCAGCAACTTTGCTGATTAAAACGCTCTTCCCGCTGCCTCCTCCAGCGTCTCACCACAGACTCATTGACGCTAAGCTTCCGAGCGGCAGCGCGGTTTCCTTCTTGTATAACGAGATCGATGGCCTTCAACTTAAAACTTGCATCATACGAACTTCTTCGAGTGGGTTCCATGATGAAGGGGTGAGGATTTGAAAAGATAGAGTTTGACAGGATTGGTAATTTGACGTCCTGCTATCCGCTTCTACCGATTTATATCTGCTAAAGAGGAACTAGCGTATTCTTCTTTGCATTTATTTTGTCTTAGTTTTGATTCTAATTCCGGTTAGAGCGCCCCTAGCGGTGGGAAAAAATCTGCAGAATAGCCGCACCTTTGTATGAGCCGCATGGTTCAAAACCTATGAAAAAAGTAGCGGCTTATAGTCCAGAATTTACGGTAATAAAAAAAACTGAATTACCTCATGTTCCAGGAAAAGGGCCCTCAGCTGGCCCTTGGACCAGAAGTCCATAGCATAGGCAAGAAGCTTTGTTGACACCGTGTTTATACGCAGAAAATTTCCCACAAAAACAACCCGTTCAATTTTCTAAAGGACAAAACAGAAACATCAGCATGACCAGGCCAAGATATTTAAAATGTCTCTCACATTTTCACACTTATTTTGGAAAAAAATCTACATAAATCTGTGGAACAGAAGTAAACACTATCTAATTAGTCTAACTGAGTATGCTGCAGACATACATTTCACGTCTAAACTCATTTCAACTCTAAATTAGGTTGTTTCCTGCAGCACCAGTAGGGGGAGTACCAGCACAAGCAATTTGTTTCATGGAGGTTTCATAGAAGGTGCTCAAATTGGTATTTTTGGGAAAATTCAAAGCTAATGTGATAAAATCATGTTTTCACTACATAATGTGGGGAGTTTCCGCTCTGATGATGTTCTGTACACCCTGAAAGCCCTGTACAATGCTGCTTGATCACCAGGCTACAAGGCAACACTGTAGAGAAGCCCAGAGTGGCCAGACAGATGCTCACAGCTGCTGCTGAAAGCGCACACACACACACACACAACACACAACACACCTCATTAACTGCACACATGCGTGCGATGGACCCGATGTTGTTTGTAATCGTAACGAGTGTGGCTCGTGCCAAGTCCTCTTTAGAAATACTCTCCCTCTTCTCTTTGCTCATCATGTGCCCAAAGCTAGAGTAAAAACACAAGCACTTATTAAGTAACTCTCAGACACTCAGAAAACAACCAGTTTGTGTACTTGTTGCACAATATCATAGGGCTGGATAGTCACTGCTATAACTTAACTGTATAATTACTCTAGACCATGCATCTAAATTAGTGTAGACTGTGCAGTTATGATAAAAAATATCTAGTAGAATACAGATTAAAATAATTATAATTACAGTGTATATATATATATATATATATATATATATGCAATGTAAATTAAAATAGCCTTGTAAGTGGAATCTCATGCGTTTGTGTCACATGAAACAGACAAGCCTACACGCAGGACCCCATAAATACAGCTCAGCAGCCTCACATTTCATTTGTGGATGTCTGTTATCGGACACCACGCACACAAACACTGAGGGTCTGTTGTACCTTGAAGCTACCGCAGACCCTTGTAGACCGAATCGCTGGTAGTCGCCCCCATAGATGTCCTTCACCAGTTTATCCACATTGGTGCTGTCCCCTTTGCTGGCCATTTCAAGGGCTTCTTCAAATGTTTCGCAACCCGTTAACAGGCAGCAGAGCCCCAAAAATGTCCCTCCACCAAGACTATGGAGAGCAAAAAAGAAAGAAAGAAAGAAAGAAACAATTAGATTCAAAACATGGTTACAGGCATCTGAAGTGCACACATGTATACAATTTGACCTTGTGACCACAATGTAAAGTATGTGCGTACAGCCAAGGTCACAAACAGACCAGCTTTAAAAATGAGACAACTAACAAGTGTCGGGGTCATTGCTTTGTGTTGCAATATCAATGTCACTGACACATTACTTGTATAACAAAAGTTTGGAGTAATTAAGATTTTGTTACTGAAAGATACCTCTTATTCTCACCAATGTACTGTATACGATAAAACAGTAATATTGTGAAACACTACATTTTAAAGTAACTGTTTTCACTTTAAAATGCAATTTATTCCTGCATTCTCTGCTGGCACATATTCCTTCATAAATCATTCTATTTGCTGATTTGATGCTCAAGATACATTTCTTATGATCAATATTTTAGTTGTGCTGTTTAATATTAGTTTGAAAGCTGTAAAATACATTTGGGGGAAGTAAGACATAGTAAAGGACGTGTTAGGTAACGGTAAAGCACTAAAGTTTCAATGTTACAAAAAAAATTACTTCAAATAAATGCTGTTCTTTTGGGGAAAAAGCCATGAAAGCAGCAAAATCTGTTTTATATTGATGGATCATGTGACACTGAATACTGGAGTAACGGCTGCTTACAATTCAGCGCTGCCAAAAGACTAAATTACATTTTGAAAAATATTAAAATAAAGCTGAAAAACGTATATTAAATTATACTTATTTTATACCATTACTGACTTTACAGTAATTATTGCAGTCATTTTACAGTATCAAACAAATGCAGCTTCAATGAATGTAAAAACACGAAATCATCTGAAATTTTCCAAACTTTTGACAAGCAGTGTAAATGCATGTGGCAGAAACGACTAAACTGAACAGGATCACATTGATTGGGAAATACACATAGAGGTTTGTAAAATGCGAGTAACAGTTCTTGATCCTCGTGCGAGTGTGACAAATGTGCACATCAGCTTTGACTACTGCTGACAAATCTCCTCCCATCTGTCAATCACGGCAGAACGGCTGTTCCATTCTGGCACAAGCACATTTAAAGCGCTCGTCTGTTAACTGACAGTGAACTTCACAACCTACTCTGCTGTCAATCACATTTGTTATCATCCTAAGATGACTCAGTCTCATGTTTCAAAGAGAAAAATGAACACAGCAGGAGGTGATTGTGTGTTGTTGTGCTTCTAACAAGCTTTTGATTCTGCGAGGAGGAAACAATCACGTTCATGTGGTTAGCAAACGGCAAATGTAAACTCATATTTAATGCCGGAGAGGGAAATTTTAAGATAAAAGCTGCATAACATGGATGGATCTCAGCAAAAAAGTTGCTCAGAGAAAACACTGAATAAGCCAACTTTTTAAATTAAATAACTGTACATTACAACTTTGAATTAATTGATATACATTTTACTATTAGATTTTGTTTTAATTAATTTTAATTAACATTAAAACTTTTGGAAACAAATTTACAAAACCAAAACACTACTTAATTTTATCACATACTTTAGTTATTGATGCACTCAAAATTATTTTAGAATCTGCCAAATCAATGTAAATGTTAAAAAACTAGTTTAAAGTCTGGCCATGTTATTGACGCTTTTATTTGTAGGCGTCTTCTGTATGGTGCATGTTGCTAAGCTGTGCTGACCTGGTGCCTGTCACTCTTTTGTAATCATCTTTTGCATAGACTGCCAGAATGCTGACACCCGAGCCAATGTTGACCAGCAACATGGGAAAAAGGTTGTCAAGACAACAGGGTCTCTTGATGCAGTTCTGTGTGTCGGAGGGGTTCTCAAAGTAATAGCACTCAGGGTGACCATTAAAACCAACAGAGTCAATGTACAGCAGCCCCTGGATTAAACAATCAAGCTCATCCAACTTCATCAGCTCTAGGTCCGCCATCTACAAAGAAAAAAAAAGAAGGATTCATGACTACTCATTGCTCTGAGAAGCTTCATTCCCTTAAACATATTTCCAGATTTATTTCTTGAACATAATTTTATTAATAAAAAAAATTGATGTTTAGCCATTCCTTTGAGAAGATTGAACCTTATTTCCAAACCAAGACCTTTTATAAATTCTTGATGAAATAAAAAAATATTAATTATATTATTAGTTATATATTGTAAGTGCCACACCATATCTTACAGATTTCTAAAGGACCATGTGACATTGAAGACCATGTGGCACATCTCCTTACCGTTCTGAAATCATTCTCAAACTTGTACGCCCCGCCACCAGTGGCGCACAGTGTGGTGTGAAGGCTGGAGAAGTGTTTATCTCTGCCCATCTGGATGAATCTGTGCATGGCAGCGGTGGGGAAGCGGATGAAGTGCAGGTTCCCCGTGCGACCGCAGATTGTCAAGTTGCGTAGCTCCAGGTGTACATCGCGGACACCGGTTTTGCCGTAGGCCGTGTTGGAGGTGAGGTACCTGCGTATGCTCTTCAGATTCTCCACCTCCTCCTGCTCCTCTTCTGCAGTGATGTCTTTTGGCTCGAAGTAAACAAGCTTTACTAAAGTACCACCGATGTCCATTCCAAACCATGGAAAGGCTAGGAAGAGATAAGAGACTGATCAACATGATTGTATAAGTTGTGATCAAGATAAGACAGATACTATACTAGCATCTAAAAATGTATTTTTGAACAAATAAATTTAGGCTTGGTGAGCAAAAGAGGCTTCTTTCAAAGCCACTAATCCAAAAAAAAAATCTCACTGACCCAAACTTTTAAAAGCAAGTGAGCTAATTCAAACATTGCAAGCAGGTCAGCAAAAGTGAGGCAGTGGCTTGCTTGCCCCAAGCAACACTGCAGCATCTAATGAAGAGTCAGGCAGTTACCATGGCAACAGCCATGAGGCTGCAAATGGCTGTTCTGGGATGCTTAGGTGCCAGCACAAACATTCACACAGATGCACAGGTCTGTTTATAAAATTACAAACATATCAGTTCACAGAAATGCAGAATCTGACCTGAATTACACATCAGCGACTAACAAGCAGCCACGGGGGGCAAAGTTTTAGCAAATAATTGGTACATCATTACTGATATGGCTCTTACATAAGACTTTCAGTGGACTGATCCCAGACAAAACTGGAAGAATGAGGGCAGGTCAGGGACACAGATCTGAACTTGAGTAAACCTGTACACGCAGATCAAAGGGAGAAGGTCTTCCAGGTATAAAAACACTGTCAGCTGACTTGTCTGCAACCAGAACACTTTCTGCTACAAGATCATCTCATATGACCCTCACGCTTCTTTCCCCAACTAATATAGACGTTGGCGTATGCTGGGAGGGTTATTTTGGACGTCAGTGTCATTTCAGAGAATGAAAATCAAGTAGACGACAGTCCATCTGAATGAATACGCACGTGCTCTGCTTCCATACTTTTAAAAGACACAGGGAAAATTTATGTTATTTGAAGTGAAAAATGCAGAAGAGCGTTCTTGCCATGAATGAAACAATGCTGCTTCTTCAATAAACTGAATGACCTGAGCCAGAAGAAGCAGGTGAACAGGGGGTGTTACAGTGGCGTGACATAATGACATCAAACAGCCCATGTGGGTGAAAGGTCTGTTTACTTCCCCCAGTCAGCCAAGGCATGGGGAGAGAGAGAGAGAGCGAGACAGAGAGAGAAAATTGGCAGGCAAGCGTGTCCATGTGAGGGGCTTGGGAAAGGCAAAGAAGTGGCGAGATAGAATGTGCCTAAGAGAAGGAGAAGGGCTGACCGAGAGAAACTGGCAGGCAAGTGAGTGTCCATGTGAAAGAGAAGAAGAATGAAGAACACTGGGTGTCTAAAACAACCATCAAACTAGAACAGAAGAAATCTTCCACCGCTGAATTCAACATTACCGTCAGACCTACAATCCCTCAGAACAAATGTACTCAAAATATACATACACATCTTGTATTTACATACACATGTAATTCTTACATTTTTAATGCTTATCCATGTGTTTGTGGTGTGTGAATCTGAACGAAACCCTGCGACAGTCCAAAACTCACACTTCTTTTTTCCATGTTTTTATTCCATGCTTCTATTATATCTATCCATCCTCCTGCCAATTTTTTAACCTTTGTGTCGTGTTACTGCCTCCTTGTCATTAATCGCTTGTTGTATATTTCATTTGTCATTTTGGATAAACGTGTCTGCTAAAGGAATAAACTTAAAATGTAAACTGTCAGCTCACACACGTGGTAGCAAGAATGCATTTTCACTCTATGTACATGGGTTGAGCATAGATAAAAAAAGAACAATAAAAAATGCTGCTACAAAGGTGTTACCATGTACACAAAACATGGCTGGAGCTGAGGAATGTTGACAAGCTGGCCTGGCATGCGGTCTGACACAACTAAAGACTCACTCAACTGTGTGAACGCTATATTAAGCGTTCATTTTTCTGCTGCCGTTACCTTTGGCCACACGAATTAAACCTGACATGAAGCCACTTTGTTTTACAACATTTTTGCACTTCAGTAAATGCCAAAGAAAACAAATCTAATCCATTCACAGACAGTGTCGCCAGAATATTTTTCAAGTAAATAAAAATACTACAAGAGCAACCACAAGGAAGCAGATGTTTTGCAACATCACACAAAGATGAGGTGATGTCTTACCTGGCTTCCTTGAACACTTTAACTTCATCCTGTTGGTAGTCCTAATATATTCAGGTGCAAACCAAAACACCAAAACGCCCAAACAGCAGGAGAGGTCACAGGCAAAACGCAGTCAATAGTCTAATGCATTATAACTGATCTCTCAAAGTTGAATTCTTTGCGTCGCTTTGCAAAAGTGAGTGAAAACGGAGAAATTCCTTATAGTGGAGGGTGGGGGCGTTTCTGTCTGGCCCTTTAAAGCGGCCACGCGAAGACAAAAGTCAAGCGCTGATTGGTCGAAACGCGCCGAGCCTTTCCATCAGGAGCGGCTTCAGCACACCTCCTGACTTCACGACGACCAATCAGAGAGCGAGAAGAACAGTCTCAACGCTTTCCTCAAAACAAAAGACACTCCTCGGGATACAAGCGAAACAGAGCACTGAAGTAATGACAGTATGTAACGTTACTAGGATCTGGGGATGAAAAGCATTTAAGCCAGAATTAAATAACTGACATTTGCGTTTGAGTAGCGTCAAAACCTCGAAATGTCATCCTTTGCCGATACGAACGGAACGCCGTATTAAACCTGTCTGACCGAGTCTGCTACTGGATCTCCGGTGAAACACGAGAGACCGGTGTTTTTCGATTTCCGAACTAATGACTCTTTTGAATCGGTTCTTTTCAGTGAATCAGAAACATACTGTGCGTCCAGTGTTGTCCGATTAACTCGCCGGGCAAATGACTCTAATGAATTGGTTCTTTTTTAGTAAAACAAAACATAAATCAATCATAGGAGTTACCGATTTAGCTAACTCAATGAACATTACTATGACCTAAAAAATAAAACTTAAAGCCAAATAAAACTCCTTTTGTGTGAACATTAAACACATAGGCGTTCTCTCATAATTTTGGCAACACGTTTTCGAGGGTAGTAAATTAAATAGTTTTTTTTTTGTATTTCTTTTTGCTCAAACGGACTAAGTTTAAAAATCTATAAATTCCTTAAGATTATGAATCCTACTTTGTACTCTTGTTCAACAACCGTTATTGACGTTACCTGAAGTAAACAGTGAGGTCAAAACGACGTCTTTAAATACCTTACAAGAAATTAATATATTCACATATATTCTTCCAATGCCAGTTACGGTCCCAGAAATCAGGCCGTCTAATATATTGTGCCATTACACTGACAAAAATGAATTTTAACCCCAACCAAACGGCCAGTGGGAAACATTACTCTCGCAATAACGTGTTGAACGTTGACATCGTAGGGCATTATCAGACAGCGTTGAAATCAAATGTGCAAAAATTAAATATTGAACTCTGAAGGTGTCCGCGAGTATAAACTTACGCGGACGGTTTTTCTTCACTGACTCCATTCGCCTCCGCAGCCGACACCTCTTCGCCGGGGATCCGTTGGTTTGCGGGTCGTGGTGAAGATGGTGGTGATTATCGTCCGTCGGGCTGAACGGGCTCCCGTTGCTCAGCTGTCGTCGGAGTGGCTTGTGCATGCCGTTTGTGCAGCAAGGACCCGATCCTCCTTTCTGGTCCATCACTGATTTGGCCTTATCCATATTTCAATGCACGGCAAAAGCCCTCGACGCGCACGGCTCCGGCAATAACAGACACGCGCTGGATGTGTCGCGCTTCCGAGATAAGAGCAGGCTCGCGGCTAATGACCTACGGCGAACGCGCGGATTTAATCTAGGAACGGGAGCGGCGGCGATAAAAGCGCGTGCTTACCGGCGTCGAATCCTAAACGACGAGGGCACGACGCTGGCGCGGGCTGCGGTCGAGGTCATTGTCGGTCATATTTCCACTCTCCGGTCCTCGCGCTGCGGCAGCCACCCCGTCAAACACCCGGCTCGTGACGTCACCGGAATGGCTCCACGAACCAGTTTCTCAGCCCGGCGCGCGCGCGCTCACACGACCGTAGCCTATCGCTAACAATAGATCAAGGTACAGAACGATCTTCTCTCACAAGTCAATCGAGAATGTCTTTAAATATCACCCTTTTTGTACGGCATGTTCGCCTGCGTCACTCTTGTTTTGTGTTGATAACACTATCTATCTATCTATCTATCTATCTATCTATCTATCCTTTCAAACGCATCATTTTAATGGGTAGCAATTGAAAGCGATTTCTCCGCATGAATGTATCGTGGGGTGAATGAGGTCAAAGGGGAGTTTCAGTTTAGTGGTTCTCGGGTATCAAATAAGTATCATGGAGAGAGAGAGAGAGAGAGAGAGAGAGAGAGAGAGAGAGAGAGAGAGAGAGAGAGAGATGAGCGGGTTTTCAAATCAGCGAACCATTAACCAAAATAAAGGCTGATTTGATGTCATTTGAATAAATAAATAAAGAAAGAAATCTATCTGCCCGATGTGTCTTCATGCTGCATTAAACAAGCACAGACATTTCTAAATGACAAACTTACACACCTTTTGCAAATAAGGTAATAATAATAGTACTCATATGGTACAAAATAATTTTTTATTCAATTATAGTTTCAATTGTTACAATTCTGCAATAAATTAAATTGGATAATTTGGTAACTAATTGAGAATTCGATTTAGGCTATAATTAACCATAAGACAAAATACTTATTTCTTGCTTCTTGCTTACATGAAGGTGATTCATCATATATATATATATATATATATATATATATATATATATATATATATATATATATATATATATATATATATATATATATAATTTTTTTCTTTCTTTCTTTCTTTTTTTTTTTTTAAGATGTAATTTTTTTTTTTTTACTTTCAGCTTAGCCACCTAACGGAGAGAAAGTGTAACTGACAAGCAAACGCCACATTAACCAGAAGCAAAATCACCAGCAAGTCTCCAAACAGCGGTAACTAACTTTGGTCAGTCCTTTTTAATTAGCTTCAGAAGAGTGTATCTGACAAACACTAAAGAGTGTTAAATAATAATTGCATCATCAAATGTCATCTCATTCACTGTGCACATTTCTGGAAAGTACTGTGGGCGGTACTTTTCAAAATAGATGCATGCTAAAATAGCTACAGGACTGAGAGGGGCCAAATCATTCAGGAAACTGCAGCGAACGTGACATCTGTGACCTCAGCTACTTGGAAAGGAGGTCTAATGACAACTGAAAGGTTGTTTTTAATATATGAAACAAAAAAAACAACAGAAAAAGTTATTTCAAAATGTATACAATTCATTGGATTAGAAAAGAAATACATTTGCATAGCTTTTACAAACACTTTCAGCTCTTCTTATCTGATGTGGTAGTTATTTGTTTTACTAATCTTACAGTCAAAATGAAAAAGAAATAAGGAGTTACAAGTCTTCCTGGAATGTATGTGTATTAAAGATTTTCAATAAAACAATACCTTTTAAATCCAATATTTCCACATCCTTTATTTTCTGTAAAAGACTGCTTGATTTGTTTCAGCGCTGTTTTCCTTTTTCTCGCCCACCTTTGCAACACTTTTCTCACCCAAAAACGGGGTACACACAGAATACTGTTGTTTTTGACAAGACAGAGTTTACCAAGGTATTTCAGTATTGTCCCATGCGTATGCTTTACCAGTTTTATACATATTTAGAGTGTCTATAATGTTCATAAGGCATTGGACTGAGTGCTCCGTGCTGAAGAGCTTGTTGTTGGGTATGTTGTGATGGTAGGGCCGAGACAAATCTGTTTTCACTGTTCCAGGATGCAATGACACACACACAATTTTAGAGCGCCCTCGACCCAGCTCAATGGACAGGTTTCTGGTGGCCATGTTTAAGGCAGCTTTAGACATCCTATAGCTGTACCAGCCTCCGAGAGCTAATAACAGAAAAATACACAGAAATGTGCACTTTAAAATTGGCAGAAACAGACCAGATGCAGCTATAAACGACTCTAGATATAATTTCATCCGTGGCCACTCACAGCACATTGCTATAATCGCATATTAGTAGGTGTGATTTATTTGTGCCTTGCTCATGATATTCAGACTGATTTGGGAGGCTGCCTTGAATGGGGACAGCAATTATTGTGAAAAATGTTTTTGCATTATTAAAGATACATGTTCATTTTGTTTTGGTATTGTTATACTATTATTTTGATAATATGCTTTTAGAGTGCACCACAAACTTCACGTCAGAACAAGTTAGACAGCCTCGAGTACATTTAACTTTCTAAACTTTCACTTTTTGACCGGTGAGCAATTCTTCCATACTGTGCCCAAACCTCATTTTTCTATATAAATGTAGAAAATCTTTTCTCTTATGCTAGACACCAACCATTGTCTCCTATAGAGCCCACTCTAGCAGTCATGTTCACAATGATGCCACTGTGCTGTTTCTCTTTATTTGGGGGCTGTTGGCCGAACGCCCCCGTTCCCTTCTGAAGCAGGGGGGCAAAATACTTGGCCATCACCAGTGGACCCACTGCATTAATGGTTAAAGTAGAAATTACTCCCTAAAGGAGAGAAAGAAAGAACGCCAAAGCTTTATATATATATATATATATATATATATATATATATATATATATATATATATATATATATATATATATATATATATATATATATAACTCAATAATTATAAAATGTTTTAAACGAGTACGTCTTCGGTATCTGTCAAAATGGTCTATGTGTCTACCTGAGCGGACACGTCTCGTAAATGTGTTTCTCCTTTACCAGACGGATGAAGCATAGCTGCAGAATTAATGATCAAGTCCACCTTCCCGAAGGCGGCTCTGACGCTCTCAGCCGCGCTCGCGATGTCTTCTTCCCTGCACGCGTCCAGCTCGAGGACAGTCAGTCTGTCCGGGTGCTGCTCTCTCAGGGCTGCCAGACGATGAGCGGCGTCCGGGTTCCTGCATGTGGCGACCACGGCTGCCGGAGGCCTGTTGAACAGCAGATATCTGCAGAACTCAAAGCCCAGACCTCTACTCGCGCCCTGCACGAGCGCCACAGCAGCCATGACTCCTTACGAAAACAAAATGCGCGTTAATTTGTTATTGGCTGCCCTCTATAGGAGGAAGGAGGACGCTTACGCAATCAACCAGTTTTTTTTTAACTCCTGTGTTTCCGTTCTGCATGGCCTACATGTAGTTTTTGTCAATTATTGATTTGGAATCAATATCTTTCTTTAATGTTTTTGTGAAGTTTCTTATGCTCATCAAAGTCTCAATCTATCAGTCTAATTAATATCGAGTAATATTGTTATCATTTCTAATATTGGTTTCCTGTTTTAATACATTGTAAAATAGAAATGTTCTGTGTCGTAGTGATGAATTCCAATCAGACATTTATTATGTAGCCTATTTGATCCGAATCTAACCATGCCATGCCAACAACTGAGAAGGTTAGGGATTGGGATAAATCTGTATTTTGGACAGTAATGTTGATCCAGGATGATGTCTTACTTGGCAAAATCACGGCGACCCGCAGCTTTTTACCCCAAACACCGTCCTTTTACACGTTCTTTAGTTTTTCAAAAACACTATAGCTCTAATTATCTTAAAACTGAAAATCATTAAGAATGCATTTGTCTAAAAAAAATTAATTTCAGCAGTTCTCGTTTGCTACTTAAATCTACAGCATAAAAAACATCAAATATTAGATCAAGTAAGCACAGAATCAACACACAAAATAAAACTTGACAAAACAACAAAAATATGCTTGCTATATTATTATCAGTAAAAGTCATAGATGTAGTAGCATAAAGAGTGAAGGATTCATGAAAGCGTGTCGTTGAGTTTGACGCAAAAATAAGAGGCATCTGTTCCTCAGAACTAACTTGACCTTTCTTGACTCGATTTTACAGCTACCTTTCCGCAGCTGGTCGTGTTAGTGTTAGTGTTAGTGACCGCTCTGAAGCGCGCAGCCGCAGGTGTAGCTCGTCCAGCGCACTCTTCGGTAAAAGCGCATTCGCTCGGTTTTTACTTTGTCACCAGGAGGCGACAGTGTAGCTTGTTTCTGGATGAAATTTCAGTATAGTACTTTGTGAAACAAGAAATATTCTGTTATTCCGCCTGGTTTACGTGGAATCGTGCTCTTCTTTTATTGTACATGAAACAGAAGTGGAATGAAAATCTCTCTAGTATGACTCTCCAGACTGTTTTGGCCATCGAAATCACAAATTAAACAAATCATAATTCTTGGGCCTTCAGAGTAAATTATCTTATTTTTATGATTTTATGCGTTTTTTAAAATCTATTTTGTTTTATTTTATTTGTTGTTTCACAACCAAAGTGTCCTTGTGGTATGACTATTTGTCCTATTTGGCTATTGGCTATAAAATGATAAATTGTATTGAATGGATTTAATTATTATTATTATTTTTTTTAATTACCGCAATATTCACACAAAATATTACATGTCACAAATGGCTCAATATTGTTAAAACCCACCCGTAGCAGTGCAAGTTGTAGGCCTTTTTTTAATGGTAGCTTCAGGACTTTTTTTTCATTTGTAGAAGATAAAATGTTAAAATCGGAGACGGAAACGTTTTACTATATTTTGTTATTCAGTGTAATACATTACAAATCCATGACTGTTATCATTTTGGTGTTGCGACGGGGAAAGACTGACGTCTGTTTGCTAAAAGTTTGGTCACAACCATCAATGCTTAAAAACAAAACGATAAACTTTCTTTTCACCGAGTTGTTGTCAGAACACAGTGTGCGAAAATGACGAACAAACGATGTCCTCCAAAAATAGAGAAATTAGCCGCGCGTCAGTGACTGAACGCTAATCGGATGCGCATCACTCATTGCGCGCGCAGCTGTGATCTCGTGCCATCGTCGGCGCTCTGAAAAGTTCATGGATAAAAGGAGCACGGCATGGTGCTGGGTGGTACCAACAGCTCAACTGTCGCGCAAAGCCACATAGAAACTATGAAGTCCTTGATGGGCGAGGAGCACGCGCTAGAGACAGGTGCAAGCGTGGAAACCTCTAACGGCATGATGATCTCCGAGGTCCTTATCCCTCGCCTGTTCAAAATTGCGCACGAGTCTGGAGAGGTGGCAGTGGCTGCGGGCTCCGGATCCTTGGAAATGAAGCCCTCCGGCTTCCCGATACTTCTGGAGATGATGGAGGTCTCAAACGGCACGCGCTGCGCGGAGCAGATTCTCAGCTACGGAGAGGTCGAGAAGGTGCTTATCGGTGGAGTGCTGACCATGCTCACGCTCATCACGATCTGCGGGAACTTGCTTGTGGTCATCTCCGTGTGTTTCGTGAAAAAGCTACGGAAGCCCTCCAACTATCTCATCGTATCCCTCGCGCTCGCGGACCTCTCCGTTGCGCTCGCGGTGATGCCGTTCGTCAGCATCACGGACCTGATCGGTGGCCGCTGGATTTTTGGCAAGTTCTTCTGTAACGTGTTTATAGCCATGGATGTGATGTGCTGCACCGCTTCCATTATGACCCTCTGCGTTATTAGCATCGACCGGTGAGTTTTCTCAAGGGTGCACTGCTTATTGATGATCACAATCATGATCGGTGATCACGAAAAATCATTTGGCAACACTTTACAATAGCATTGATATCATTAGTCAATCTATTAGAAATCATGAACTAAAAATCAACAGCATTTGTTATTTTATGTTAATATTTTTGTACATAAGCAATTTTTTAACAATAAATTCGAGTACAGTTTAAAGTATAAAACATT
Source organism: Puntigrus tetrazona (assembly GCF_018831695.1). Taxonomy (NCBI): domain Eukaryota; kingdom Metazoa; phylum Chordata; class Actinopteri; order Cypriniformes; family Cyprinidae; genus Puntigrus; species Puntigrus tetrazona. The sequence goes on along the minus strand of NC_056715.1, from coordinate 8,222,602 downwards.
TATAGGCTATTCAGAATAAATGAACGTTTTTACATATTTTTAATATTATATATTTTTATATTGCATTATTTACAAAAATAATTTAGAATGAACAGTGTACTCATAAATTAATATTTACATAGATTCATATATAATATATAAAATATATATTTTATTTTAAATAAAAATTTTTTTTCGTTCAACTGAATATTAATTTGCAAATAATAAGTTCTATAATTATATATCATAATTTTAAAATGTTGTGTTCAACTGATGTTAATGAATTATTAAACGTTATTGTGAAGTTTTTCTAATTACAGTTGTTATCAAGTAGATTTCTTTAAAATTGCATGCCTCCAAGTTTTATTTTTCTGCTATAAAACTATGCATAATTAATTATTATGAAATGACATGCAGTGGTGCAAAAACTCATAGATTCTTCGGTCTTGACTGTTTAGATCAGACCATTAAACAAACTGGATATATTTTTGCCTTGATAAAATGGCTATCAAATAAAGTCCTGTCTTCTTACTTGCCCATGTATTTTCTCTCTTTAACAGGTACCTTGGCATCACCAGGCCCCTAACTTACCCAGTGAGACAGAATGGCTGGTGTATGGCCAAAATGGTGCTTTCTGTATGGCTGCTTTCTGCGTCAATCACCTTGCCGCCACTCTTTGGCTGGGCACAGAACGTGAACGATGACCGTGTGTGTCTGATCAGCCAGGACTTCGGCTACACCATTTACTCTACAGCCGTCGCGTTTTACATCCCGATGACTGTCATGCTGGTCATGTATCACCGCATCTACCGCGCCGCCAAGCTCAGTGCTGCCAAACACACCATCACCGGCTTCCCTCGCTCAGGACAGGAGGAGGAAGAGGAGGATGAGGCGGAAGGGGCAGATGGGGCGGAAGAACACGTGGAAGTGGATTGCGTAACCGTGGCGATCAAGCTGCAGAGGGAAGTGGAAGAATGTGCGCGTCTGCCTCGACTCCTGCGAGGAGTGGGCAGGAGGAGCTCGGACCGCAGGAGCATCTCCATATTCAAGCGGGAACAGAAAGCGGCGGCCACGCTCGGGATTGTGGTTGGAGCGTTCACCGTCTGCTGGCTTCCGTTCTTTCTCCTCTCCACGGCCCGGCCCTTCATCTGCGGGACGGAGTGTAGCTGCATCCCGCTGTGGGTGGAGAGAACCCTGCTGTGGCTGGGCTACGCCAACTCACTCATCAACCCCTTCATCTACGCTTTCTTCAACCGTGACTTGCGCACCACCTACCGAAGTTTGCTCAGCTGCCGTTACCGCAATATTAACCGCAGGCTGTCAGCCGCCGGCATGCATGAGGCCCTACGACTGGTGGAAAGACCGGAGGTGGTTGTCTCCGGGTGACCCCAACTGTGCAAACACAGTTCAGAGGTCAACGTACAAGCCTAAATGGTCATGATGACATTTAGGATTGTGTCATGTTTGGACAGTACCGACGCAGTCCGAAACAGCGGTCAAATTAGACAGAAGGGTGCATCATGGTCAATGCGATTGCATTTTCTCATATTTGCTGACACGGGAACACAACCATTGGTTTTCCTTTTGTAGAAGAGAGAAAAATACATATAGCTGATGAATCAAATAGAGTTCAGCTTCTATTTCAGTTCCAGATAACCTAAAAGAAAAGCGATGTAGTTTATATACAAGACGTGCGCGATATTGCACCGGTATCATGATATCTTGTCACTCGATGGACTCTGGATATGCAGATCAATAGAACTGTAGGGAGAAATCGGTTTACATTTATTCATTCTTGAAAACAGAAAACCTCTCAGCTTGGTTTCTGCGTTAAAAACGTTTATCGAGCTGTGAGAAACTCGTTTGTCAACTGTCAGCACCTGTTATTTCACTAAGTGTGATTCATCTGTGTCTGAATCGCTTGCGCCTCTGTGCCGAACACCATTTCTTTCTGCACATGCTTACTCTGTATAAAACCACAGATCATTTTATGCATTGATGGAAAACATATTAAAGCACAGATCTAATGTCAGCTAAGCTTCTTTCTCCAGCTGTGATTAAGCCAGAAGGAACAAGACGTAATCTGATCACAGATCAGTAATTAAAGGGATTTTGATGAGATTGACTCGGGTCTCTTTTTTTTTGTAGGCAGCTATTTATAGGTTGATTCTGCTCAGATCTTATGTAATTAGCTTGTATGTCGCTAGTATTTATTTATCATACATGTCACAGAAACATTCACGCAATTGTAATCAGGGTCAGTCTTTGGAGTCCCTCACAATCACTTGTCACACACCAATTTGTATAATGACTTTTGTACTTATGTCTACCTGTGCAAAATGTAAAGATACTTATTCAATGTCTTTTTACTGTAGTAGGTGTTTTAACATTATAAAATAAAGGATCAAAGTGCTGGGTTTTCTTTTTTATTTTGTTGAAGTACTTGCTTTTACATTTTTGAATCAACCTTAAAAAAAAACGTATTACACATTTTTCCTATTTCTATGACTTCACCTTGAATATTGATTACAACCAGGCGATGAGGATAAGAGAAGAATGGCGGGAGAAGGGAAAGAAAAGAGAAGCGAACTGCGGGGAGGTGTTCCCATTCACTTAGAATCACTAAAGCACTTGTTATGACTCCAATCTAATTAGTTGCCCAGTCCTTGAGGCCCTGCGGGGAATTCTATTTTAAGGGCCCAGCGAGTCTACCTGTGACTGCTACCTGTTCACAAAGAGACCACGCTGCTGCCGATGGTAACGATGGACCTGAATTTACATCAGCACGAATCTGCTCTGGTCCATGAGTATCGTATGAGCACCTGCTCACGTAGAAATCCTTTTTCTCCCCACTGAGCTTAGGAAGTAAAATAAGATAAAGGCTGACGCCGCAGCGGTAGATGGACTGGAGGACTGTAAAATTATAGGTCAGAATAATTCCCTCACATTTCACCCAACTGAGAAAATCTTTTCAGCCATGAGAGTGAGAGGAGAATTATGAGTGGGTAGTAATCACCAGTGTCTTTTTATTACTTTTCTAATTCTCCTCCATCTTTATTTCCTCTTTTTTCGACATTTCAGTGTTCTCTCCATCCATCGTGACAACTCATCAGTGATGAGATTTATTCCAGATTATTGACTCACCTGAGTCCATTTCTTTTTAAGGAAGGCTAATTGATTATTTTTTTGCATAAATTAATTACTTTTGGAACCTTGAGATTAATTCTAAAAAAAATTATGCTCAGCTAAATTATCCCACCGAAAAACGCCGCTAATGTTTTGTGTGAAGCTCATTCGAGTCTTGAACGCTCACACTTTGTCGGTGGATGATAATCACGATAATACAATTTCCTCTCGCTTCGCTCTCGTCTTGGGCTGTTGAACTGCTCTTTATGTGATTCCTGCATTAGAAAAATAGATACGTCTGCATTCTTCATCAGTCTCCCTGCTATTTACATATGAAGTGGTTCGGGAGTGTGTTGGTCGCAAGAATTGCTCAAACTACCTGCTGAGAGAAAGCGAGAGTGATGACAGCAAGCTGAGAAAAATAACAAGAGGCTTCGTGAGCTTTCTGTGCACTTAAGACTGATTAGCTCATACTTGTGCTTGACTCTGCTTTAAAAAAAATGTTCAATATTCAAGCTGGCTTATTTCACAACAGCAGTAATCACAGACGCTAATCATGATCACAGAATTTGCATTATATACAACATTTAACAATTAGTGGCATTGAGAAAACAAAAATAATGGCATCTTTAAAGTGGTGTTCTGATTGGACTATTTTGCCTGTCCAAAATGTTACCTGTCGCTCATCAATGCCCTTTTACGCCCGGATTCACTCGGTTCTGTTTCACTGCTTCTGTCTGTCACTCTTTTTATTCCACGAGGTTATGTCATCCATTTCTAGGGCTTCCTCGCTGCACTGATTATGCGGTAACCTAAGGACCGGCTCAATTGTCACTGTGCAGGTAATTATTATAATGGTTAATGCAATTATGTCTATGTAATAATACTTGAGTGACTGTCTGTATATCTGGCTTTCCTCAAGTTATGTTCCTCTGGAATAAGAACTGAAAGGCAGTGCTGTAGATAAACTAAAATCGACCGCTTTCTCCATCCTAGCTCCATTTCTCCATCACTGTTTTGTGAAATTGCTATACATAATAATCGAAGCAAAGTTATAATCAAGATCATTAACAAAGTTTCTATCAGTTATTGTTTCACTTATTTTTCACACATTTGTGCTTAACAGTGGAATTCCTGGCAAAAAAGATATGAGTCAGGGTGTATATTGTATTCACCTCAGCTTGTTGGTTTGGTTCGTAGCAAATAACACTTTAATTGAGATTTTTTTTAGGAAAAGTGATTGCCGGAAATACTTCCTGTAAATTTTCATTTTAATTTCCCCCTTATAAATGATGATTATGAACGAAACAGCACTTAAAAGCTTCTCAAACTGCAAAAGTATATGGGTATTAATTGAGACAAGCTCTATTGATTTTGTGATTGACAGTTTTTTTCCACTACACAGCCTTTTTTTCCACGTGAAAATGCAATAAATGGGCATATTTGACTTCTTTAAAGATATTTTTTATGCAATGTGAAAAGCCCAAAAGAAAATTATTACAACTGATTAATAACCGTTCATGACAGATGCCTGTATGATGTGATCTGGACACAAATTGCAAAACACTTCATCACTCTGTTTTCTAGAAAACATTAGTCCAGAATTTCCCTTAAAGGCGTACACCTCCTTGTTTTCTCTTTGAAATAAATTGTTGTCGTTGTTTTCGAGGCTAACTGGCAGATATCTGTTCTTGTTTTGATCATGAACTTATTCATGAACATTTTCCTCAATTTTGCAGAAGACAGGACTTATTACCTTGAATTATTTTGCTTTTCAAATAAACGTTTTGTTTGCGGGTACTGTAAAAGCTATTTCCATATTCTACGGAGAGCAGAGGTATTTGAGCGTGTTTATTTATTTTACCTGGTCTTAAAGAAATCGTAGTCTTATACCTTAATCAAACCTGTTTGAAAAGTCTGCTGGGAAATGTGGGGCTGTCCACTGCATGCTGATATATTATATTACTTGTGCACTCGGTGGGTAGGACAACTTTAATAAAAAAAAAAAAAAAAAAAAAAAAAAATTCATGTCAATCTCTGGGAGCACTACAAGTATTTAAGGCTCTTTGGTCAGATCTCCTCTGTGAAGCTGATTATAAAGGGCCGTGTTCCCCACAGCCATCCCATAATCTCACAGCATGGACACAGGAAGCATACATAAACATCCAAACACACCCACACACAAACACATGCCCTATAGTAAAGAGACCATCATCATCAGAAAAATATGACCATATTCAATAAGACAGGATAGCCAGAATGAAACACTAATGGTTGCTTTAGATGGTTTGCAAGAGGAACAATAAAGTCTATGAAACAATACAATAAAATACTATGTTAAAAAAAAAGGCTTTTAAAAGTTGTAAATATCCCTAAATCGCTATTCCCAAGATATTTCTAACTGGACATTTGCGGTATCATTCATATACCCAGAACAAACGCGGAATTACACCAAATTGCAATCGCTGATTTACTTCAAAACTGAAACCCCAGCTGTGAGCAATAGTAATGTCATCGCCTGCCTGACTAATAAAAAGAACACAGTCCCATTATAGTATCATCTTACTATATATTTGGTATGTGGAAGAAATTATCGACAGAAAATAACTGTGTGTGTGTGGGATATCCAGGCGGAGGAGAGGGGGAGAACAAACAGAAACAGGAGGAGGCTAGAGAAGAAGGGTATTTGTATCTAATACTTATATCAGATGATGGCAAGGTTATTTTTATAGCACAGGAAGACTCTTCTATAATATTATATATCATTTATGGAATGCAGTTTGAAATTGCTGACCAATACTCTGAAATATGGCACATATGTTCACACACATACCCATATGTTCTTCAGATGCCCCATGCATGTAACTGAAGCATTCAGTATATTAAATATATTATATCCATATATGCCTTGTTTATCTGTCCTGGTTACATGTTGCAGATCTGATCGTACGCATAAAATCTTTAATAAATCACATTAGAGAATCAAAATCTAAACAGAACCGTCTTTAAAATTCTGTTAGACATAATAGTCAGAAGTACAACTAACTTTGCAGTTGGTTAGAATGAATAATAAAATCAATGTTTTACACACACACTTTTCACACACAGTTCACTAAATTAATTAATAACACCAAATCTGTGCGATCTCTGTGAGAACACGGAGAGTAAAAAAATACACACAAAAAGCTGTCCTGTGAGAAGACAAAATTGAAGAGAGTTCAATAATTACTATATGTTAGTTTTTTGGTACAACCCCACAGACAAAAAAGCAATAGTGTAATTGATTTTTAAAAGGTCAGACTTACTTTACTTACCTATAAATTGTGCATATTTGTATCTAAATGTTGCATATTAATACTTTTTTCTGACTGTACTGTAAAGACGGCAAAAAAACAGCCAAAAAAAATCAGTCACAACATAAAACGTCCCGAAGACCACGATATTATTAGTGAAATTAATTGCAATGTATATCAACACATATTTGCTGTCAGTATCTTTAAGTCATGCCTAAGCAGGTTTTATTAAAAACATTAATTAAATGTTTAATATGCATTACGGTTCAGGTTTAGAGAAGACTATTAAAATGATTTATTGGCTTACACACACACACACACACACACACACACACACACACACACACACACAGAGTCTGAAAGTAAATGGATCTAAATAGATGCGTTCTCTAAAGCCAAGTGGATTAACTTAATTAGTCCAGTCAGCAGCGTAACTATAGCAGACACATTGAAGCTTAAGGTTCAACTGTTTTCTGTACTTCAAGACTGAATGTTTTCTGAAAATCCTTCAGTATGAAGCATTTGGGCAATTTAAATGTCTGCCAGAAAGGTTTTCATGAGATTTTGATTAACGAGTGGTGATGTAATGAGAATGGCATACACTGAAAAAGAGGTTTAGACTCGTACCTCTTTTGCTAAATTGTTCCTTTCACTCATTCCTTAACATTTTGTTCTTTATTTTCTAATTTCTAATTTTCTATTCGCCCCTTTCTGCCAAATCTGGGATTGCAATCTTGATTAAACCGCTCGGAATGAGTCCACTTCTCTCCTTTGCCTTCATCAAGGCTGACGGCGGCAGGTCTTAGGGTATGCTGATGACAGCTTTATTGTGCTTTTAAAGGGTCTTGCATAAATCAACAAAATTATGAGAGAAAGGAACGGAGAGAGAGAGGTGCATTTGTCCTCTTCTCTGCTCTACTGAGAAGCGTCTGCGCTGCTGTTTTAATTAAACGCTTCTCTTCTCTACGCAGTAGTGTTTTGTGAAATCTCAAGATGATACTTTGACACTTGTTCAAAATCAAACATCTGAGCATTAAACATTCGAAGTGTTATTCCTAAAAATGATCAGATGCACCATCTTTTGCATGAAAAATCACCTGCTGATATGTAAAATGTTTGTGGCTATCTGGAAGAGGTGGAGATGTGCTATTTTATGTAAACGATAGTAAAAGATGATAATCATAATTCATAATATGATTCGGATTGTTAAAAAGCTCACTAAAACTAGATTTAATTTAACATCTGATAAGGCAGTTGGATAGTTTTGAAAATAACAAATAAAGAAATAGACTGGGACGCGTATTTAACCATCAATCTGTAAATTGTCAGATGTATGCCAATGACACAATTATATACTTGCATGCTAAAAGTAAAAAAACAAGCTGCAAAAGAATTATGAGCAGAAATGGTTAAGATTACTAACTGGTTAAAAAAATGTGTTTACATCTTAATGTAATGTTTGTGTGTTTTATTTTCAAAGTCTGCAAATAGAGGTCCTGATCCAGATGTTATAATTGCAGGTACAAGGTTTTCAGTTGCTCACAAGTATAAATATCTAGGTATAATACTGGATTCACAGCTCACATTCAAAAAACAAGTTGAAAAAGTTTTGAGTAAATTTAATTTGGCAAGTTTTTAGACATTAAGAATGATTTAAACAACGAGCCCTCATTAATGCCATGATCTTCTGACACATGAATTACTGCCTCACCAGTTGGACTCGTATGGACAGGTGGGACTATTTTATAATGAATAGAAAGACTTTATAAGTCTTCATTTAATGCATACACTTCATTTAATACATAGTTTGAACCTATGATTTGAACACACAAACTCATGTTACTAGTTTGGATGACTCTAACATCTCATTTAACTAAATTAAACGAATGGATCCAGAATCAGCATATGACACATTTACTGAAGTAAGCCATCATTGAACCTTCTTAAAAAAGTTCTGTGTTCCTAAGGAATTAAATCAGGTGAATTCTATAGGAAACAGACACACACACACAACAGTCTACATCGTAAGAACTACAGGATACGGAAAATGCGAGAATTGATTAGCGACCGGGATGAGAGGATTCCCTGAGGAGCTGATAGTTTGAAAGCCTTTTGACCTAGAAATCTTTGCGTCATACAAGATCGACCAACTTAACTTAGACGCTCACATCTGGTAAGATACTTCAAAAAGTATTCTACTGAGTGACCTTAAAAGGGGCAATATAAGACAGAAACAGTGTTTTGGTGCCTGCTGTGTGTTCCGTTCATGCTCTGTAGAGCGTGGCAAACGAGCATGTGAACACAGCAATCAGACAAAACGCTCAACATTAACCTCAAAAGGACAACAAAACATCTGAACAATAAAAAAACAAAAAAGGTAAAAAAGGCAGAAAGAGCATGCATTTCTCACTCATGGTCTTTATTTAGTTGTAAAAATGGAAGAAATTGAGTGCTATTACATTAACGTAAAGGTCAAAACATCAGTGGTAATAAGGGTGGCGACCTTTATAGCAGACGGTCAGATCTGAGCAGACAGACATTACTGATCTGCTCCAGGCAGTTTGTCTATGAAATGCCACACGCCATCCACCTCTGGCCACATTTTTAACCAAGCTGACAATCCCAGCATTAATGTTAAACAGTCATTTTATAAATCACTATGAACAATTATGACAGTCTTTCTACGCGGCCTCCGGTTAACCAAGGTGAGGAGGAATTTGTTTTTTATCAGAACAGATCTGGAGAAATGTATCACTTGCTCAAATGGCTCCTCTGCAGTGAATGAGTGCCACCGGAGGATTAAATTCTTCACAGTTTTATTTAGATTCAGCACTTCTGGATTTGTGCAACAGCAGCTCTCCTTCAGAAAGCCTTATTCCCTGCAATAATGAGTAACACTGAAATTTTACAGTCAAACAAATGCAATTAGATCACACCATTAGAGTGCTGTTTTAACTGGCCAGACGGAAATATGTGTTTTTGTTGTCTGGCTGCCATTTTAGTTAAACTGCCTTTTAAAACCTTTTAAACATTAATTATGTCTCTGTGGTTACAGAACAAAAGAAAAAGCCAACTGGCCAAGTACCACCCTGAAAAAAGCTAAATTATACTTTTGTACTTGCTTTTTTCCCCCAAAAAAGAACAAAGTTGGGCTTTATTAATATAGTTGAAAAGTCATTCTTCAGAAGTCATTCAAGCCAGGGAATGATCACCCCTGACCGGCGGGACTATAGCTGCAGAGGCAAGGCGACTTTTTCACAAATGGTCTCCCATCGATGTGCTTAGCTTAACCAGCCTTCTACACGCTACATCTGCGTTTGTGGTCGGCGACTTAATAAACCTGCTCTATTGAGAAGCTCAATACGGCCATCAGGATGCGCTGCCAACCTAAACAATAAGACGTTAAATATCAAAACCTTAAGAAGAACGGATTAATTCTGACTACCCCTTTAAAGTGAGGAAAAACTGAATAGAAATCAGACACACAGATTCTTTACCATAAAGGGCAGAGACATACGTATCGGTATACAACACGTTTATTAAGTTCAAAAACCCAAACCACGGCTCAGACAAATAACCAGAACAAATGAAGCTTACAAGTAGCAAGGTAGGCTGACTTTAAATTGATATATTGGGTCTTTTTAAGTGGCGTAGTGAGCATTAATACATTTTTATTAATTTTATATTTATAGTGTAAATGTGATCCCTATAACTATGCTACATTCTGGCATAGTCGTCAGTGATCTGTTCAAATACTCACATTGCCCGTTACCCACAGGGTGATAAGAGGTAGTGTGGAAATTATTAATCTGATAAAGACTGCAAAGCTGTTGGATAAGGGAGGACTCGAAATTGACTCCCTGATCTGAATGAATACGAGCAAGGACAACAAACTTTAACTGTAGACACTCGATCCCTGAAACCTGCGCCTGTTGATCCTGAGTGGGACTACCAATCAGTACTTGGTGAAGACATCAGTCATTAACCAAGATGTTCTCCAGACCCAAAATGATTATGTAAATAAATGATTATAAATGAATACTAATAAAAACAAACAAACGTGATAAACGCAACGCACTCAATTTGCCTGTAAGGATCCAAGGATCCTTCATACTCTTCCACAAAAAGGTTGCTTTTACATTCTGAAGTCAGACGTTTGCACCCATACAAGTTAAGAGATGAGCACCCCCTACAGGTCAGACTAAAACTAGTTGTTCACAACGGGCTACCAGCTTCTAAAAGAAAAAATAATAATATTCACAATTGAGGAATTCGTGACAACAGAATGTCAGGAGGCCAGGTTAAGATCAACAGCTGATTTCATTGTGGAAGTTCAATTGGAATAGCTATGCGGTAGAGGTGGTAAAATAGTGTTATTAAATGTGTTTAAATGTGCTATTTTGTGCTTGACTGTCTTACAGTTGTATTCTAGGTTTTTCAAGATTTGACTAAAACACCTATATGCCAGTGGTTCTCATCTTTATTTAACACACCTGATTCAGACAGATGGGCCCCGAGGACTGGAGTTGAGAATCACTGTTATATGGACCATTTTTTGTTATCAATACTTCAGCAAATATGCAAAGTTCTTTTTAAATGGTACAAAAGATTCCTATTCAGTACTGTTATTCTTAACTTTCTATTAATCAAAAATCCTAAAAAGTATCACGGTTTTCCTAAAAACATTAAGCAGCACACCTAAATTTTAACATAGCTAGTAAGAAGTGTTTCTTGAGCACCGAATCAGCATGTTAAAAAGATTTCTGAAAAATCACGTAAAACTGGAAATTAAAGTCCTGACTGCTGAAAATCCAGCTTTGATAGGAAAAAAATACATTTCAAAATACATCATAACAGAAAACATCTATTTGAAAATGCAATAATAATTTACAATATTACAGTTTTAACTGCGTTTTTGATCCAATTAATATTATTTTTCATCAAATTAACACAAGCAAGGTTGTCCAGCGTGCGGCTCTTGTCTGATCAGACTCAGTGGTAGCAAATTCATTTACCTTAACTACTGAAGCGTACAGGCCACAGCAGGAAAGACAGAAGACAAGAAAGAAGAAAAAGATGGGGGAGGGAGAGTTATCGAACAACATCTGAATCAAGTGAGGAGGAAAACGAAAGGTGACACAGAGTTTGTTGTCCTTCTGGGTCATCTTCAGTGTCGACACTGCTTCATACATTCAGCTGAGTTCATGCAAAGCCCATTTAACTAATGAAAATGTGCCACGAGCCAGACTTATTCAGACTCACACTTTACCATCTATCTATCTATCAGAATACTGAAACAGCATCATTACCATTGCGTTTGCAATCATTATGCAGTTCTAATACAGACCGATATGGTAAATTGCTTCTGTGATAAAAGGCCCAGCATGCACATTCATCAAGGGTTATTAGACTAAACTCACAACAACCTACACGATAAATCCATTATGTTTGTAGACAATACAAAATGTCCAGAATCACTCTGAACTGCGGGTTGCTGAAGGTGTGAAAGTAACAGCGGGCACTAAATGCTTTTGAAAACACACACACACGCAAACGTGTCACTGCTGTTTTTGATGTGGGAAAAATGAAAAGCAACCTAAGAAACCGTGACCAGCCGTGCGTACGCTGAAGAAATGCTCACATATGCTTTATATAAAAATAAATAAATGTCTACTTGCGTAAAGTTCCAGAACTGTATATTCATTCTGAAAGAATTCATTATTTTTCTATAGGTTTTGATGAGCACCAAGAACACGGTGTGTCAAGTTAAAGGTTTTGGGAACGGGTAAAACACTCTAGACTGACATAACAATAACGCCGAGTGATTAAAAAAAAAAAGAAGAAAAAAGCTTGTTTCAAACTAAATGATAAAAAATTACAAAATAAAATAACATAAAAAGGCACTTTGAAAAAAATATTCAGGCTTTGTGCCTTTAAATTTCCATATAATTTTAACAAATCTAGCAAAGTTAACATGATGCATATTTGCCAACCATAAATAAAAAGGCATAACAAATTAAATAATTATACCAAATACTCAAATTTCAAAAAGCAGATTGCTTAGAATAAATATAAATCTGCTCACCGTGAAACAAGCAGCATTCAGTTAGTTTAAATGCATGAGCTTAAAAAAACTGATTTACATATACGTATATGTATATTTGTATTTGTTTTGCCGTACATTATAGGTCCTACACCTTTAAATGCAAAATGTGTTTGTGAACTCTGAAACACTACAAATTACAGTCACTCATCCTCACCCTTGTATAAATAGGGCAAGATGTAGCATGTGAATTTTCTCACAGTCTGTACAAATTGGTTGGATTAAAGCAATCAGATACACAAAGTGGAAATCTTCACCCAGCATTTCTCTCAATGGACTCACTACTTTGTTTCAAACCTATTTAAAGCGCATCTCCTGATGAGGCCAACCAATTAGACCCATCCCCACAGGCTCTCAATTCTTCTGTCTCTCTTCAGCACATGATAGCGCCATGAAAGATAGAGCTGCACTCTGCCTGTTTATCATTTCAAATGATGTGGTAATTTTCTGCCCTAAATTATAGGTACGGAAGATAATTATTACTGCATTGTTTACCAGGCCTCCCTGACATTTCCTCAATGTAGAGGACCGAAACAAAAAAGAAATTGGAGCAAAATATAAAAAGACCAGACTTTGTGTCGATGCGTCAATTAAGTGACGCAATCAAATGACACGGACAATGACTCAACTTGAACCAAAAGAAAAAAGAAAAACAGTGACATATAACACGTACAAACAAAACGCATGATTACAGTTTCCCTCATGACGCTACATTAACTAGAAAGCACATAAGCATCCATATGTACACCTTGTACTTGTGCGGAAGTGAACCGGAAGGAAATACATATAAGGGCATGTTTTTTCATACCCTTTTTCTAACATCAGAAATCAGAGAAAAATTGTACTACGAAGACCTGCACAAGCACAGCTGGACTGCGCATGGTTAATTTTATGCCCCCCCCCCCTCTTTTTCTTCATCTCTCCTTATTCCTCCTCGTCACACAGTCTGTTTTCACTCCTCCATTTTGTCTTCACCACATGCTCCCACACTTTCAGCACTATCAAAACCATGATTCATCATCGCAAGCAGCCACCCCGTTCACATCCTGCCATTCCCAGCCAACAAAGACATAGACCTGTTCCCAGTTCTTCACCCTTCCCCTCGCTTCTTTTATGCATTCTTAGATAAGGGCACAAGGCCACGTGCTGCGGTTGTGAAATTCAATTACTCTTCTGTTACATAAGCATTTGTTCAGTAATTCAAACGAATAGTCCTTTGGGTGTCATTAGGCATCTGGCACACAGTTTTACTGACGTGGTAATGGAGTCTTTATCATGAGAATGGCACATATTAATGGTTTGTGACAGGGTGATACACACAGGAACAAAAGAAGGTTGACGAGTGGGATACAAAATTAAAATCACAATAACACATAAACTTTTACTTTGTGCTATATTTTGTGTGTGTGCATTTTTATAACTTGAAAAGTAGAGAGTGGTTAACGGAAAACAACAGATTTGCATTTAAATACAGGGCAGCATAAGCACAATGTAAACGAATAACCGTGAATTAATCGTACAGCTTTGTGTCAGAAATGTGCAGTAGTGATTTCTGAACTTCCATTCTAAATTGAGCAGCAAAAATTAATTCATTCTTCCATTTGAAAGCTTATGAAGAGTGTTCGCCATCTCAACTTGCCTTGAAGAGCGGCAATAGTGTTAGTTCATTTCCAGGACAATATATTATGTGCCATATTTGCTAAAAAGTAAAAAGAGACTTTAACTAATACATAATAGATACCATAAATGAAAAGAAAAGTGCATTAAAAAAATCTGATTAAAAAAAAAAGAAAGATACAAAATACGGAATAAAAATACATTTCTCTCCAGCTTATTTCACAATTCTAGTGCGAAGACGTTTCTTGATGAGGTTTTCACTTTCTTTCTCCTCTGGATTCCGGCCAATGATCTACAAGAAAGGTCAAATGTCAACCGACACTAGGAACATTGTACAAATTACATTTACACTACTTTTCAAGGGTTCTTCTTTAACAACATTAATTTTTAGATTTAATAGGGATGCATTAACTTGATCAAAAGTGTGTGCGAGACTGTCTAGAATGTTTAGTACAGTACCTGATGGGCTGGTATGTCCATTGGGGAAGAGATCTCTGGTCTGTCATGTTTTCGTTTGTCACGTTTGGATTTTAGTTTTGAAGACATTGCCCCACCATCAGGGGATTTACCGCTCATCAATCCCATGATCCTCTTTGCTAAAACAGAGAAAGCATGTAATTGTCAGACCGATAAGATAGCACAGTCTAGGAATCAGCAATAAGTGTTTGTTTTTGTTTTTTCCAGACCTTTACTTCCAAGAAAGGTAGGAGAACCCTGAAGAAAGTCTCCAATCTTCTGGATGGTTTTGTCTTTTTTTCCTTTTTGGTTTGACTCCTGGGAGTGAGAGGGCTGAGAGGAATGAGAACAGTGTTCATCACTCTCTGCTATGATCAGGATTCACAACTCACAATCAGTCTTTGACCGTGATGCAGTGACTCTGAGCCACTTTCTCTCGCTTAACTCCTCCACTGTCTATACCTCCTTCTCCCACCTCATTTCTACCTTATTGCATCTCTTAAATTATCTAAACAAGAATTTCGGTATCAAACTTTGAGATTTTTGTTCATAAATTTACATTGTGCTTGAGTATTAGGTTGTGGTCACTCACCTCTTCCTGATGAGGCATTAGGCGAGGAGTCATTCTACTCCTTGTATTCCTGATGTTCTCACTTTCCACCCCGTCCTGAGTAAATGACAAAGTGCAAGAGTAAACTAATTTCAGACTTAGGAAGGCTAACATTAATGCTTTGGTTTCTTTTAGGCCTGTTTCACGCATTTTGTGTCTGCAAAGTGTGTGAGCAAAACAATAACCACAAAAACATGTTTTCATTGTGCTTTCCACTAACAGTGTTTCTGCTGCGTAACAGACCTGTACTGTTGTACAGAAATCTAAAGTAATTCTTATGTTTAAGTGAACCTAAACAGTCAAAAAGGGACAGTGAAGACATTTAAAATGTTACTAACGTTTGTAAACAAAGGCTGTTGTTCTATGACCCTGAAAAACATCTTGAGCTTTCCAATTGTTTAATAAATAAATGTTTAACCATCAAACAATATTATTCATATTAATATCAGAATGCTTTCTGAAAACTGGAGTAACAGGTAATGAAAATAAAATTAACCAGGAATAAAATACATTTTACATGCAGCCTTTGTGAACCTAATAGACTTCTCTTAAAAAAAAAAACGATACTCTTTAACGGTAACAGATGTATACTATGTAGCTGTAAACTGCTTAAATTGTCTGAATTCAGTAGGATTTACAGAACAAAAGTTTTTTTTGTACGCGCCAATCGTTGTATGCAATTAGGAGTTTAGCATGCACGCAGTAACCAGTTAATAACATGGCTGCAGTACACACAATGCAGACAGTGAAACAGGCCTTAGAATTGGATTGCTTGGCTGTGAATGGTCAGATAAGATGTGATGGATGTTATGATGATCAACTGGACAAGGAAAAGAACAGCTACCCAGACGCAGTGGTTGTGTTCCGACCAATAAGCAATCGTAGAATTGCTAATTATGTTAAATGCAAATGGAGAAACACTGACAGCACCGACTGTCTGACTCTCTGATCTGAATCTTTAATCCTAACAAAACAAATTGGTTTCAGGTCAGCTGGAAGCAGTGCCGGTTAAATTCTTGACGCTCAAAAGAACACAAACCCCTGAGGGATTAGTTGACAGATCTAGTGCCAAGAGAGCGCAGTGCATTAAATCATCATTAAAAAGACAACAGAGCATCTGCCATATCCCTCTTTCAATACACACATATAAACAAATAATACATGAAAAAAAATCTGCAGAATGAATAAATAAATGATTGAGTCTGAAAGCGTTCTTAGTCTCTCCAGTGACTCATCATTTTCAGTTTTTTTCTTGTCTCTCTCTCACCAACCTTTCGTATTTTTCGCTCCATCACGCCCTTCCTGTCACTATCTCTCTCTAGACAACACGATCACATCTGTGACATTGCATGCGACAGCCAATGCCATGCTCGTAACCCCCGCCAGTCTAAACCGGGTGGACAGGGGCGGATCTCTGTCTGTCACACCTGTCACCTGCTGTTTCCAGTGCTGGGAGGTGAGATACTATGCCACTCTCTGACTTGCAAGCTCGCATTAAAAGGAAGACTAATGCCCTGACTTCCAGGAACCTGCCAAGTCGTTCACCGTTCAATCGTATCCGAGGAAAACGTGCGAGAGATCAAGAATGATGGCTTGTTCTGTAGTCAGGTGCTGGTGTTTCTCTGCCATGAAATGGGAAAGTGTAATTACAATAATTCAGAAGGGTTGAGGGTGAATGGTATTGCAGGATCACAATAATTTCCTCCAATGAAATGCAAAAAGTCATGATATTGAGGTTTTGATGAGTGAATGATGAATTATGGGTCCATTTTAAATTCTACAGGGCATTATCTCCCAAAGCCTCTGTTGTTTATGCATCATGTAGAAACAAACGCCCTGCTACTAAGGGAATGGACGGCTCTTACATGAAATGTCACTCTAATGGATCTGCAAAACCTGTGCCATTTACTCACCCACCTTGTCAGAAAGGTTATTATTTCTTTGATGCAACAAAGGCTTGTGGGAGAATGACTCATAAGCTGCATTTCTACCATCAGGAACTCTAAACAAATGGCCTGGATGAAATGGTCACAAAAAATTTATTAGGGATTTTAAAGGGTTAATAAGGCTACTGGTAGGATTTCATGTATTTTTAGATTTTATAGGTACTTTGATCAAAGAGGTCTAGGCTAAGTCGCATTCTGCTTTTAGTAAATGAGTTTGGAAGCTAAAACAGAGCCTTTAAAGTCAACATGAAACAGCATATGCAAACTTTGCTTTCGTAAGAGGACACATTTCAGAGTAAAAAAAGAATATTCGATGAAAATGAAGTAGATTTTGGCCATAAAGACAAAAATTGGATTGTAAATAAAGTGGGGGATTTCATCTCAGAATAGAGCAAAATTTCAGTTAGCAATAAATTGTGGGATCAGGCACAAAATCAATACTTATATTCAGAATTGATGCATTAAATTAATCAAAAGTGACAGTAAGCACCTGCGCATTTTTAAATATTTTTTCTTCTGAACTTCCTATTTATTAGGAAAAATTCTTAATTAGGTCATGTTTCTTGAACATCATATCAGTGTCACATGGAATCATTCTGATATACTGAAGACAGGAGACATGATATGAACATGCTGAATATTTACCTTTGCCATCAAAGGAAAACTTACATATAAACTATATTAAAATGGAAAAATAATTTTTACAATATAACTTATTTACAATCCAATTTGCATTAAAAACATTTTTTAGCATATAAATGCAAACTTGCTGAGCACAATATTCTTTTTTTGAGGGAAAAAACAGGCTAGAAATAAGCAGTAAGAAATGCACATTAAATTAATAGATGATTTAACAAATTAACTTTCTATCTTTACGCATAGCATACATATTTTTTTTCTGTGGAACTAAAAATATCTGACTCTTTAGGCAGGTCTGTGCTAAAGAAGTTTTGTACAATACATCAGACCTAAAACAGATTAAAAATCCTGACAGATTTTTTTTTTGTGTGAACTGCTCCTTTAGGAAAGCAAAGAAAATTAATTTGGGTTTCATGTTGATTTGAAGGATAAACCTTGCCAGTAACATATTTATTGGAACACCTCAATCACACAGACTTGCCCAAATTGATTTAGTGTGAAGAAAAAAATATATATTTATAGGGTCCCAAAAAGAAAACAATTTCACAAATGTTTGTATTTAATCTCCAATATCCAGGTCAGTGGGATAACCTAAAGAAATGAACATGACCCTGAGAGTCCAGACCATTAGGAGTCCTGAAGGTGGAAGAACTGTGGTAAGATTAAACAGGAAGAAGGTACCTGAGCACTGGGTTCAGAGAAAGCTTTCTTTTTCATCACGCTGCTCCTGCCTCCTTTCTTCTTCAAGTGAACAGAAGCACCATTAAAAATAGGTTGTTCTATTCATTTAAAAAAGTCTCCAACAATTAGCAGCTACAAAGCACGTGGAAGCGTTACTCTGTTGCCAGGGACAACCGGCGAGAGTGCACACAATTCTTTGTCAATAAGAGAGCACTTATTTGGTGTGGAAAGCATTTTTTCAGTGTGCAACATAACATCTTCACTGCGCTGTTTGAAGAGAATAGCATGACCTACCCAGACTACTTACGTGCATAGCTACCCTTATAAAATCTAATATAATAAAATATTAACACCCTTTAGTCTGCATTTATGGCAGATTTGAATTTGTGCATCCGTAATCCCTTTGTCTGAACAATGCAATTAAATTTCCATAAACAGGTTTAAGAAATCTATAAACCTACTGTGTATACTATAATTATTGTTATTGCTCCCAAAACAAGTGGCCGCAAGTGTTTATGTTGCCAGGAGAAGAGTGTGTGAGGTTAGGCCAAGGCACGCTCAACCACACACACACACACACACACACACACAAATATATTCTCACACACAGAACTATATGCTTAATAGGACTGCCATTTTGCTGCCCAAGCTCAATGAACACTGATCGTTAAGCGTAAGTGAGGAAAATTAGAGCCTTGTTAATGCCTAATTAGGACAATTAAAGGGCTGCTGGCTGTGCAGATTAGGTCAGCGGCAGATGGTCTGCTGGTTTTATGAAGAATAACAATAATAATAATTTTTTAATAATCAACTAAAGGAGGGAAAGAGTGAACACTGTGTGATAAATCTGAACTAACATTCTACTCAATTTCCCACGATTCTAAGACTGGGACTTCTTAGACATATGGCTCAAGCAGAAGGTGACTGAAGGTCATTTCAGTCACAGGCTGTGATTCTAATTTGTGTGAATTGAGAACCAGTTTCTAATCCCCCTCCATCCATTTCATTTCTTACCTTCTCCATCTCTCCGCTCTTCCTCTTGCGTGTGGGTCGGGAGATTTTTACAGTAACGGCAGAGTCTTCACCTTGCCGCTTAAGAGCAAACCGATCCGGCTGCAGAGGGCTGAAGGAAATTTCCAGCTCGGGCCGGGGAAACCTGGAACGTCTGCCTGTTTCCGTGGAGATCTCTGATGAATCTAGCACCAGTGGACAGCCTCCGGACGAACTCTGTGATATGAAGATCATTATTATTAACCTGATTACCATAATCGATATGTGCATATATCAGATGCATTTAATCAGCAAATGCAACAAAAGCTACAAATTAATCTTAGGAGAGGTGCCACAACTGTAAAATACAAGAGATTAGATATTAGAAATCCTACTTAAAAGTAGGATAAAAATGTGTATGCCAACATGTAAGTTGCAAACAATAACATTTTTAAATTAACTTCTAAATGACAGAATTTCTATTTTATTTTTGAAATATATTGTTTATGTTTATTCAGTGGCTGTCAAAACTTGTTTCATAACAGATGCATTTAAACATAGATGAAATAATTAAGACATCCCCAACTCACAGGTAAAGTAAAATATGATGAGTATATAGTCTTATATTTCTTTAGCAAGCTAACCAGCAGTGGACACGGTGAGATAAATTCAATGTCACGTGACATTTTGTTTCCAAGCTATTTTATTGATATCTATGGTTGAAACGCTAGCTGAGTGATTACACGAGGCATGAGTTGTTCATTCAAGGTTATTTCACATTACACCTCGTGGTAAACAGGAAGAGATGATAACGCTCACACAGCGTGGCTATTTGAACTGTTTTTACAGTGCTTTTTTGTGCCACATCAGAGTGTAAAAACAGCATTTACTGTTTGAAGTTGCTGAAAAAAAAATTACATAAATATATAAAACTGAACGTTTATAATGAGGTTTCACTCATGCAGTGATTAAAACGATGCTGTATTTGTTCAGTACAAATGCAAACCAAACCATGAGAAACTTTTTAATATGAATATATGAACTGGTACACCTCTAGTTCACACATTTTTTTCACATACTAATACATATATAATTAATCATTTGTAAATTACTGTGGTATAAACAAACATTAAACGAATAGGAATGAAAATGAATTAACAGTGAATGATAATGTATTAATAAATGAATATTAATCTAAACCATTAATTCACTATACCATTAGCGTCAGCATGACAACTTTCCCTTGTGGAGTTTATTTACTGTTCCTGACAGATTGTTCAAAAAGAGAGATGAATATGCACTTGTGCGTTGCATCTTCTATTGCACAAAACTAAATGAAAACTAAAGGGATAAAAATTATAAGCAAGCAACAGGAAGTAATTGGCATTTTTACAATTTAGTGAAATAAGATAGACATATTTCTGTTTTACCTGACTGGTGACAGATCCTCTGGCCCTGCTTGTGTGTTCAAGTGTACTGGTGTTCAGAGGCTTTGTGTCAGATAATTCTGCTTCCATCGTCTAGCACAGCAATTTAGAGACAGTCAATCAACAATTAATTAGAAACTCAATTTAATAAACAGCTACAGTATGTCTAACAAACAACACATATTACATCTGAACTGTCTGAATGAATGCATGTGTACAACAGACAGTTAAAGAATCCTTTGGAAAACGTACAACAAGTGAAAATAAAAGAGCTTTATATAGATCCTGTTATTTTTGGTAGAACAGCCCTATTCATATGACTCATGTTCAGTTTTTCTTAGTATACAGAAGCTCAGTTTAGTGTAAATGGCAAAATGCTTTTTCAGAACATTCAGATTAAAGTCACTTCAAATTACAATCTTGGTCTTTTGACAGTGATTATATTTGTCATATGCGGACTCATGAATCATCAAAAGGTAATAGGTGAACGGCAGTAATAAAACACGTGTGTCAGACCTGGGTAGATGAGTTTCTGCGAAGGCTGCTGTCTATGATGCTCACACGGAGCTGTTCCTTTAGTTTCTGGATCTCTGCCTCCTTCGCAGCCAGCTCTGCCTGCAGTGCCTCTGTCCTCCTGTCCTCAGTGACCTCCTGAGACAGGGACAAAATGTTAACAACATTTCATGTTGAATAAAATTGATTGAATTGAAAAACTGAATGAACTGTACAACAACTCCGCAAGAAATCAGGTGGTAATACATCTATTTAATGTGCATGGTTTAAAAAATTATGTATATTTACAGAAGTAAGATTTTTGTTAACAATAGGGATCTGTGTTTACATGACACACGTCTTATCCCATAAGCTACATTACTAGATCTCTATAATAACACATTTTTCTGCTGGACAGTGGTCCCTTTCAGCTGTATTTTACTTAAAATAAATAAATAAATAAATTCTGAATTGTATGTCATTTTTATTAGATCTGCTTGGCTTCAAAAGAGCTGTATGGATCTTTGAAGGTCTGCTAATTTGACACTAATGCAGTAAACAAATCAGGACTAAATTAACCCTTAGAATGTCTGTTAGCCAATCAGAATCAAGTATTCAGTGTCACTGAAGAATGACGACACTGCTATGACACATTCCAAAATGCACCTGTACTGCCACTGAATGAATTACCACAAGAATTAGTAAATAACATCTGAGAGAGAGAGAGAGAGAGAGAGAGAGAGAGAGAGAGAGAGAGAGAGAGAGAGAGAGAGAGAGAGAGAGAGAGAGAGAGAGAGAGGAAAATCATTCTTGACAGAATTTTCATTTTGGGGTGAACTTTCCCTTCAAGAAACATTTCTCATGTGAATTATATGCATGTATATTGAAAATGGTTGTTCTGCTTAATATTTTTGTATAATACTGTAATACGCTTTTCTCAGATAAATATAAATGTTCAAGAGAAAAGCATTTATTTGACACAGACACACACTTTAGATCAATTAAAATATGAATTTCTACAAGGTAGTGTAACATGATGAATAGAAAGAGTTAGGAACAGGAACTAGACTGACCTCTGGTGTTTGGGGGGTGTTTCTGGACTGTAGGATCTTGATCTGTTGGTCTTTCTCTGCATTGGACATGATAAGCTTTTTCAGCTGGACCTCCAGAGCAGAGACGAGCGTGTCCCTCTCTTTTCTCCAACTTTCCATCTCCTCCTCACGAGCAGCAAGACGCGTGGCAAGAGATTCCTAATTAACACAAATCAACAGTCATTCTCTCTTTAACTAATTTTGAGCTAATAACTAGAATATATTTAGTGTCTGAACACACACTGCTATTTACCATTTCAGCCTGTTGGCGAGCATGCCGCTCTCGATCATCAGCATATCTCCTCATGTCCTGGTTCCTTCTCCCCTCAGCCTCTTTAGCCTGACCAATCAGAACCAACTTCTCCTCCATCCACTTCTTGCGCTCTGCCAGGTGTTTTTCATTGGCCAGCTACAAACATGAATACAGAAGAACCGAACAAAGACAATGAGCACAAGTTTATCTTACAACTGAAGAGAAACTGATAATATATGTATTTGAACAACAGACCTTTAAGCTCTCCTGAGCCTGAGTGGTCTGTTGTCTGGCCTGTAAAATGTCATCAGAGATTGATCTGGAATCTTTCCTGTTCGTCTGTTCAGGTTGAAATTCTCTCAACGTCATCAGTTCTGGAAATAAATGCGGTAAGGTAATAACATAAATACAAAGATTTGTGTTGAACGATTCTGCAATCATATTATGTCACTAAGAAATAAGTACATACACTATATTGACAAAAGTCACCCCCTTCCAATGAACGGCTTTAAGATTTGCACTCATGGATATTACTAAAGTAGTTCATGTTAAAGCATATAATGATATTCTAGGGAATTGTGTGCTTCTAATTTTATAGCAACAGTTTGGACAGGTTACTTTTCTATTTTAACAATGACTGATTGATCGCGTCAGTGTGGAAGAACTTGACTGGTCTGCACAAAGCCAACTCCTAAATCCCAGCTGAACACCTCTGGTCTGACTTTAAATGCAGTCCTTGAGCTAAAAACCCATCACTAAACACCAATGACTTGTACATTCACTGAATGGACAGAAGTATTGGGACACCCCCTTCTGTAGAACAGAAAAAGACACTTTCAAAAATGTGGCAACAAAGATGGAAACATAATTCATGTATTTAAAAATTGATTTCCATCTCTGTTGCTACAGATTTCAAAGCGTCTAAAATGACTTCAACCATATGTACAAGTAAATGGTGTTTATTGATGACTTTTCAGTTTAATGTACTACGTTGTAGCCGATTGTGTTGTTGCTTAAATTCAAGCAATTGATGCAGAATTGCCGCAAATTTAAGAGTGAAGCTAAAATAAATAGTGCTTTTACAAACTATTTAAGTGAAGGAAATTGAGGGAGAGTATGTATATATATATATATATATATATATATATATATATATATATATATATATATATATATATAAAATAAAATGTATGATATTACTATTATACGCTCTACAATAAAGTATTACGAATGTAATATTCTGCTTGTAGTCTTGTACCCTGAGTGAGCTCATTTATCTGAGCCTCTCTGTTGTCCAGCTCCAGGTCCAGCTCTGTCTGTGTTTCCTCCTGTTCTGTTAGAGCCAAACGCATGTCTTCACTAACACGCTCGCGCTCCTGCAAATCTACAGAAACCATCAACAAACATGCTTTAATTTTTTATTCCACACATTTAATTAATCAACTTACAACAAATTACACACTTTACTGTAAACACTTGTGCAGACGCAGGCAGCTAAACAACATATAGCCCACCTTTACACGCTTTCTGATAGAGCAGCAGATTCTCATTTGCCTTTGATTCAACAGATCGTTCCTGTTTTAGAACAAAGAGAAAATAATTAGCTCACATGACAGTGCCTATTAATGTTTCTCTCTATGTGGTTTTAGCTATTTATCGCTAGGCGGTGCTTACAGCTTTCAGTTGGTTGATGATGCGGTCCCTGTTGGCGATCTCATTTTGGAGCTGTGCTTTAGTTTTTTCTAGATCACTGAGCTTCATTCGCAGAGATTTCTCAGCATCCCGCATGGAGGAGATCTAAGGAGATCAGGAGTTTTAGCACAAGTCAACAGCAATCAGAGATTCAATAAAACTTGGACACATTTTGGCCCAGACGGTAAAGACGTATAAAACTCACCTCTTTGTGGACCTGCTGAATCTGTTTCTTTGAGTCACAGAGTTTTTCCCGAAGATCAGATGAATCATCTTCCCTTCTGCGCAGATCAACAGCCATACTGTTCAACTTGCACTCGCTAGTTTTAATCTCCTCCTTTAACCTGAGTTATGAAAAAAAAAACAAAAAAAAAAAACAAAATCACATGCCATTAATACCAAAAAGGGAACAAAGCACTATTGATAATGGTGTCAGATTAATTTGGGCAGTATTTGGGCATCAATATATAATATCTGCATCAATAAATCATGTCTGCTCAGTCAATTAAGAGATGTATCTTTACTTTCTTCAATTACAAATTTTCAGTGAAGTTTGAGTACATGTGCAAATGTGTTTTGTTTTAACTTATATACATTTTATTTGCTATGACTTGACTGTGGGCACTTTGAAATTATAGCACCTATTCTGCTCTGTAAATTTTGGCATGTACCATTAAAAAAAAAATCTATGTTGGTAAACCACTACCTAAAAGCCTTCAAGACATGACCATTATTCCGACAAAATGCACTACACTGTCTCAATTACAAATATCCTTTTTGGAAATAGCCTTTTTGTGCTTATTCAGTAAGAGACAATAAAAGCCTTCCAGGCTGCTAAAAATGAATCAAACTCCTTCCGAGTGGGATAATCATTAATCTAACAAAAGCAACATCTTGTGCAATATCTTTGACAAATAAAAAGGAAGAAAAATTCATTTCAAGGAATAAGTAATAAAATGTCTAAAGCTGTTTGATGCTTTCAAGAAAATCATCAATGCTTATTAAACACTGCCAATACATTAAAGTCAGTTCTAAAGACACAATACAAGCTTTGCTTTTACAAGAACTGACATTAAATAACCAATCACTTCTAAACAAAAGGAACAAGCACAAATGAATTGACTAAATACCAAATGACAATACATTATAAATTTTTCCATTTCGTACATATTTTATATAAGGCCCTATTACAAGTCTAGGATTGGTCAGTTTTTAAGTGAAGTAGTCTCTTATGCTTATCAAAGCTGCATTTAAAAACAGTACATTTTCAAATGATATTATAAATAAAAAAATTATTTATTAATATTATATTAAAATTTAGATATTTGAAATTATATTTTAATTTATTCTTGTGTCACATTGCCCTTCACAAATCAACTAATACACTGTTTTAGTGCTCAAGACATATGTATTATTATTAATGTTGAAAAAAGTTTAACGTATTTGTTGAAACTGTGATTCCCATCAAAGAACAGCATTGACTTGATATAAAAATGTGTGTAAAATTGATTTTTAATGGATCCCTGCTATTGCAACCTGTGTTTTAGGAAATTGTATTGCAATCGAAGAGGAACATGACTGACCGGTTGATCTCCTCTTGTCTCTTCTTCAGCTCTGCATCTTTCTGAGCAATGGCCTCCTCTGCCACAGCCAACAGCTCTCTCCTCCTCTCAGCCTCCCTCCTTCGTGCCTCCTGCACAGCTTGAGTCTCCTCTTCCTCCAGACGCTCCTGCTCTTCCTTCAGCTTCTTCTGCAGCACTAAGAGCTGAGCCTCCTTTGATGCTAGAGTGTTCTCTCTCTGTGCCAGCTCAGCCTCCTTTTCAGACATTGTGATATTTATTTTTGTATGGGTCTCCCTGTTTTTAGATTCAACAGTTTTAGGGTTTGTCAGCCCCACCTCCCTGTCTTCAAGCCCCTCCTCTTTAGACAGATGAGCTGTGTTTCTCTCTTCCTTCTTTTTCTCAAGGCATCTGACCTTCTCCTCTAGTTCAGCTTTGACCCCACGAAGGGTTGTCACCTCAGCCTGCAGGTCAGAGTTGACTTTTTTAAAGTCATCATAGTGAGCTAAAGTTTTTCTGGAAGTGTCTGCTTCCCGTTGTAGTAGTTTGATTTCCTGTTCAAGAGTCAAAATGTGTTTGTTCTTCTCTCCCAGTTCGTAACCTTGCTTAGCCATTTGTGATTTGGCAGCAGCCAGTTCTTGAGAAGAACTTTTTAAACGTTCTGTAGTGTTGCTATATTTGGACACAGCTTTTACCTTCAAATTGCTGCAATCCACCTCCGTTGCCATTGATTTAGTTTCCAAGGTCTCTTGCAGAATATGTTCCTGTGAAACTCTTTCTTCCAGTTTAGACTTCAAATCCTGAATGCAAACTTTTAAAGTGTCGCATTCCTGCTCCAGATCCGTGATCTGTTTGTCTTTTTGTTTGGATTCAGCAAGGCAACACTCCAGCTGACCTTTGACCTCAAGGAGGGCGGAGTCTTGACATCCATTACCTGGAACATCATCTGGGACTTTTAAGTCTTCCAGGGAACCTATAAAGAATGGAGAACAAAAAAAAATATCTTAAATATTTTTATATTGATGATCTGTCAGTATGACATGCACTAACACAATATTTATGTTTGTTTGTTAATACAATTTGTTTAAATTTAAAAATTGCTTTAACATTTAGTTTGGTACAACCAGACATTTCAAATGTATTGCCACAAGCCTGGCAACAAAGCAATTAATTTAATCTAAAACACACTAGTGTTTACTAGCACATTGGGCATAAAATTTATTTTCAATTTGATTTCATTCTGAAGTTGAAAGAAGAGCATTTAACTTTGGAATCACTCAGCCTGAAAGCTTCCCATTCATACTCAGGAAGCACCTTGTGTGTGTGTGTGTGTGTAGGATTGCTTTGATATCATAAACATTTGGGTTACACTTTCTTTTTGATATAAAAGTCAAGCATCCTTTTTTATTGATACTTCCCCATTTTATGACGTATAGTGCTTGTTTTGTGCAGTGTTCTCCATGTGTAAAATAAAAACACTTTTTTATTCAGTTGCATTCATAAAAACAGTACACTTCACAGAAGAGACAGGTCTTATGCAATGTGGTAACTTTTTCTAAAACCTATTTAAAAAGATTATTTCTTTATGTTTGAGAGCCTTTTTCGACCGTGAAGGTATCGTCGTCCTTTGACCCGATTCTCTCGGCCAGCTCCTCTGGTTGTGACAAAAGCTGGGAGGCACTTTTCAGCACCTGGGGCGGAGTCTGTACCTTTCTTGTGAGGGGGCTGTCCATCAAGCCCCTCCCCTTCCTGGCGCCGCTTTCTGGTTTCAGTCCGGGTGTCAGGTTGTTGTTCTGAGCAGGTACAATTGGATTTAAGATGGATGATCTCCTTTTTAATGGAGTCAATTTGAGTTTTCTGGAAACCCGCAACACAAGAAAAAAAAAAAAAAGACGCATTGTAAATAAAAACACTGTAAGAACTTTAAAGCATTAAAACAAAGTACAAATAAAAATAAAACGATTTTGAGACCAAATCTTTCACCAGCCTGTTCATCCAATTATTATGGACAACAAAAAAAATCTCTAGATGTTCACTCACATCCTGAGCCATGTTTTCTACATGTTGGTCAAGAGCTGTCTGGAGTTTGGAAACCATCTCATCCTTTTGTATGCACATTTCACTCAGCTTCCATTCCCTTTCCTTGTGGCTCTCCAGAGACTATAATCAGAAGAACAAGCCACAACTTCAATTAGATTTTTACAGTTTCTAAA
Organism: Puntigrus tetrazona; assembly: GCF_018831695.1. Classification (NCBI taxonomy): domain Eukaryota; kingdom Metazoa; phylum Chordata; class Actinopteri; order Cypriniformes; family Cyprinidae; genus Puntigrus; species Puntigrus tetrazona. The sequence goes on along the minus strand of NC_056715.1, from coordinate 8,194,435 downwards.
GAGAATAAAAGTGGAGTGGAGCTTGCCTATGCAAAAAAGGTTTGAGTCTAGCCCTCATACTACGTGTTAAAATGGCAGAAGCCTCTTCACAGTGTCTGTTTTACCTTCTTCACCTCCTCCAGTTCATCTGACAGTCTGCTCTGGGTGTCCAGCTCTGTGAGGGAGTATGGTGCTTGGTGTTAGATCAAGTGATTAGGAAGCTTAGTAATGCGGACTGTGAACACCAAGCAAGTAAATGTGGTTATAGTCCTATTGCACAAGGATGCGTCTCTCAATACAGGGTTTCCACACTTTCTGTCCAACGAATTACCACAATTTTTCCAATTCCCCCCCATACTATTTTTTTATAATAAAAACAATAGTAATTTTACAAAAGGTCTGTTAAAGCTTAAGAAAAATAAATTTCCAGAATAGTGGAAACCCTAATAGAAAGGAAAGGGCAAGCATAAAATATTTCTATGCAAGTGCACATTTGTTGTGGGTCTACTTATCTACAATCATTTCTCACCCTGTGTCTTAAGTGACAGCTGATTCTGAGTTTCACTGAGCAGCTCTGAAAGTTCTGTGACCTTTTTCTCAAGGTCTAGCAGTGTCACAGAGACTTTAGGGTCAGAGGTCACCAAGCAGGACTGTGCAGCCTGGGCATCCTGTCTGATTCCAGCCAGATCCCCACTCATAGAGTCAAGAATGCTGTCTAGAGAGACATGATTCTCTTCCTACACACACAAACACGATTGAGCATTAACAAAATGAAATAAAATAAAATGAAAATACACCATAAGATCACCTTTAAACGAAAGTATTTAGAGTACAACCCTGAATATTTACTATACCTCTGATTTGGTCACAGCTGAATTCATGCTGTCGTCCAAGGCTGTTTTTCCCACTAGGTTTTTAAGAATCTCCAGTCTCCGCTCACAACGTTCCTCAATCAGTTCCCTCTCTCTAGATATGCGCTCACTAAAATACGAAAAAACATGAGCACAAGCTTTCTGGGTCATCATATAGCATGACCTGTAATTTGCTTTAATTACACATAATTGAGCATGGGGGCCTGTGATCTCTGACCTGTAATCTTCCTGCATCTGTGAAATCAGCTCAGAGAATTCTTTTGTAACTTCATCTCGAACACGTGTCTCGAGAGCCAAGTGTTCGGCTTTCTCCTTCCTCAACTGCTGCTGAATCTCCTCTATAAACTGCAGCTGGGCCTTTACATACAAACACAAAACAGCCAAGCTGACTCAGAAACCGCAGTGTTATGCAAACATAAAAACATGCAGCAACAATTTAAAAATATTAACACACATTAATATTTATGCATCCTAAGGGGAATGAAAAAATATCAGAAAAATTGTTAAAATGTTTTGTGTGACACTTAAAGCTATTGCTGATCAGGATTACTATAGATGTGACTTATAGTGAATGGTGCCAGATCTCACCTCATAAACCCCCTTATCGAGCAGCACAGTTTCTTTCCCTTCTTCCTCAGCATCCAGAATGGTGTCCTCCATTTCACTACCCTCTTCATCCTCCTCAGTGTCAGAATCTTCCTGGACATCCTCAAGACTAGGGTCCCATCGTACCAGCGAGCTGCGCCGCATTTCCCGACGATCAACATTGTTGATAATGAAAGAAACCTCTCTGGCACTCCTTTTCACCACCACTGGAACACTCTTAGCTGTGAGAATCACCACCTGGAAAAAACAGAACTATCCATAACACAGCTACAAAAAAATGTATTTCAGTAGTCTGTCAATATTTATTGAAATTGGTCAAACATGATTGGAAAACAGTTGAATGCTCCAAAACGTACAAACCCTACAAAATAATAATTAATAATTGTTTCATCAATTACTCAGCTTCAGGTTGTAAGTAAACTTTAAGATTTTTCAACTTTGAAATACAAACAACTTCAACTTTGACTTTTTAATTCCATTCTTCTGAAGCCTTGATGCTTAAAAGGAATAGTTCACCAAAAAAAAACTAAAATTAGCCCATATTTTTTCACCTGGAAGCCATCCTAGTGGTCTGAAAGTCATGTAAATCTAGGATGGCTTTGGGGTAAGTAAAATATGGAATAATTGTATTTTTTGGGAGAAGTACTCCTTTAAAGTTCATAAACACATTGTAAAAGTAACCCATCAGAATTGAGAGGTGTAATCCAATTCTTCTATAGAAGATACACAATAGCTTTATATAATACATAGATTTAAGCTTTTCTTCACACGGACAAATTGATCAACATAAAATGAAACCATGGATTGTTCAAGGAATTTCAAATGAATTTCATGATTTACATTTTTTTATGAACTTGTTGAAGCGTAGTTTTGGAGGAATACATTTTAAAATAATTCAAATGATCTGTAGTTACATTAAATAATACAAAGATGAATGGCACGAGGCTGAGTAATTGATAATTTTCACTTTTGAGAGATCTTACCCTGAGATAAAGTCATATTAGGAAATTACACACCTTTTGAGCTACGGCAGAGAACTTGAGCACGTTGAGTGTCTCATCATACATCGATGCGCACTGATTAATGTTTACAATCATACACGCTTTCCCCCGGCCAATAAAGTATCCCTGCAGATAGTGAGTGAGTTTACTCTCTCTGAATGGAATGTGCTGCCTGAAAAAAATAGGACAAAGTTTTAATAGGACAAAAGGAGAGAGAGAGAGAGGGAAAGAGAGGAGAAAAAAAAAAAAAAAAAAAAAAAAAATTGTATACCTGGCCTGATGGTTATTTCTGAGTGCATTGATGCATTTCCCCAGACTGAGCAGAGAGGTGTTGATGTTTCCTGCCTCTTTCAGCCGTTCACCTTTATTTTGTGTTTTAGCACATCGCTCCGAACCAGCCAGATCACACAGGGCCAACCTTAAACCACAGTACTTACTTTTAGAAACCGTTCTGAAACTACACGATCTGAAGAGAGCTCAGATCCGGATACACAGACTCACTCGCTAACGGACTCCACTCTGGGTATTCCCACATCTTCTACCTTCAGGATCCGGACAGAGAAAATGCTGTGGCTAAACAAAGAAGACACAGTCAGAATTACATATGCATACAGCACCCAATGTGTTAAAACGGATTAAGGGCAGGAAGTTGCAGAATTTGTATAGCGTACCTCCTGCTGGAGAGAAGGTTAAGTTTAGTGCTGGAAATGCTCTGGTTCCTTTTACCCAGTTTCATCACTTTTAAGGCTTCATCAGCACTGCTTACCTGCACCCATCTCAGATCTAGAGAACAAGAACTGGTATGAGCAAAGACACAATCTGATACAGCACCTTAAATGAACTAACTGAATCCCTCTTAACACATGAAAATGCTATGGTTACTACATTTTTTCTTGTTGCTCTAGCACCAGCACCTGGCCAGTGTTAGCCATTACACATTATCCCAAGAAATAAACCCAGAAGTCATTTCAGTAGTTACAAATGATATATGATAAATATAATTGATAATAAAATGAATTAATTAAGAAATGTTGCATTTTAATATAAAAAAAATAAAAGAAATCAAATAAATAGATGTTTGTTTACCTTTGATGAATGCGTTTCCTTTGACATCCTGACAAAGTCGGAGGTTAGTTCTCCGTGAAGCATTGTTTGAATGCTGTTCTAGCAAGTCGTGGATGTTCTCATTGTAGATCTCGCAGAAAGAGACCCAAATAGAAAACTTGGTGTGCATGTCCATATCCACAGCTAAGCTCCTCTCATTCACTGAAGAGCTCATATCACTTAAAGTGGAACCATCTAACAGGCAACCAGAAAAACAATATATAAACAGACTGCCAAACACAACCTTTGAGAGGTATATTTTGAGAGGTGCATAAAAAGAGGAACTTTTTACCTTCAAGATCAGACTTTGAGATTTGGTAAGATGTACTCTTCTGTGCATCAGTCTAAAGAGAAAACAAAAACTAAAGACTGAGTCAAACGAAACCTTAAAAACACAACTTTTTCAACTACCTACGACATATTGTACCTCTTTAAACAGCTTTAGCAGATTGCGTTTGCCAGCTGCTTCTTCATTTTGCTGATCTTTGGTGAGGCGGATGAAATCCCGGCACCTCTGGGGTTTTAGACACATTTGGGTGAAGATGCGACCATCCAGACTACTGAAAATCATGTTGAGGGAACGAGGCAATATGCCTTGATCAGTATCCGGACCTAATACATCAAAACACAATCAGGACATTCTCAAATTTGAATATTTTACACTGTTTAAGTCAGCTAAGTATGAAATTTCACAGTTTTGTAAATGCATCTTAATCTTATGAACTCTTAATTCATGCATGTGGTGTTGATGCATTTTTTTAACCTTAAAAGTATTAATGTAAATGTCATAACACATTCAGATCTGCCTCCATTCGATTAATAGATAGAACCCCTGGAGAAAATGGATAGTCCGTCTTGCCCTTCTTTTTATTGTTGATGCAGAACAAATGATCCGTAGCTACTTCTGTTTACTTTTGCAGTAACACGGACACTTGTACATGGTTTGCTCTATCAAAACTGACACTACTTCATATTTTTGGCTATTGTGTTCTTGACAAGATCACTCATTTTGTTTACTTTTTGCCTTGGAAGCAACTTTTGTTTATTGCTCAAATTAAAACATTAAATTAAAACAATGGAGCATTACCTTTTAAACTATATTGACAATAATTGTTGCATTTTGTAAATTACAACAAAAAAATAAATGTAATATATCAATACAATAAGAATAACAAATATACAGACCTAAAAAAGTGAAGGTCTTCCCAGCATTGGTGATACCGTATGTAAAGACCAGAGAGTTTTGACCTTCTAGTACATCTCTCACAAGACTCTTCACAGTGCCATCAAACATCTCCTTCTGTGTAGTGTCTGGACCATAAACCTAAAAATACCAAAATGTCATAAAAACCAAGTTATGAGTATGACTCAAGACAGAGCACAACACTTGATTTCAAACAGTATTTCCAAAGACAAATTTGAAGATTCTTCAGAACGGTCAAATAGGAAAAGCTGCTGCCTGACGTAAACTGTCACAATCTAGACGGTTAGCGGTGCTGGGTTTGCTTACCTGAGAAAACTGGAAACGTTGAGCTGTAACTGGCACTGATTTATCACTGAGCCTGGCAGAGAGAGATGACTGTGGAGCTTTAAGGAGAACAGTCTCTGGAGGCTGAATGGCCACACAGTCCTTCGAAAGAGAGAGAAAGCACAGACTAATTTTATTTAGAGGCAATATTTTAAACACATTTTCAGTGGCATTTCCAATGTAAAATATTTTTCCTAACAACAGTAAGGGCCTGGGTTTTAAAGATCTTGCTTTAAATGCACAGTATCCATTCATTCCTTATTTTCACCTGTGATTCTCCATTTTCAATCTCCGCCGATGAAAATGGTCTTATCCTAAGATACACCTTTAAATGCTCCTTTTCCAGCTCAGACGGGTCCTTCAAAAGAAACATCAAGGCTCAAATAATTTCTGTTGATTATTACATTAGTCACAATTTAAAAAGCGCACAGGGTCTTGTTGAATTGCTCTTGGCCGGCTGTCATCTTACCTGGAAGTCTGAACATTCGCTGAAATCTGAGGACAGATTTCTTCTTAAATCTTCGACAGCTATCATTTCCGGTCTTACCGTATCATCCTTTAACCCTGACTCCATCATACTGCTCTGAAACGAAGCATGAGATGATCTGAATAAAATAACAGCCTCTGATTTAACGAGAATAACTATCATATGACAACTCTTTAATCACATCTTATAGTAATAATACAGATCCTATTTATTTTAGCATTTTGCCAAGTGCATAACCGTATGTTCGTTTTAACAGACAATTACACAATTTTACATATTTTTACAAGTCTATCTGACGCACAATAAAAATGACATTAACACCCACCCGAATAGACAATCACATAAATAAGAAGAGGACAGCAAGAAAAGCTAATCAAAACAAGCTAAATTCGATGACTTACAGGGCTGTGAGTGGATAATATGTACTATATTGTATTTAACTCCGCAGCTTGTGTTTATTTGTGTTGCTTCATCTCCCAAACTGTCGCGGTTACTTATTTTCAAAATCCACCAATAGGATAAGCGAGAGCAACCGCAGAGGCTGCTGGGAGCGCGTGCTCGTGCACGTCGCAGTGACGTTATATGTGCGCAGAAGACGCACTGCGCATTTCTCGTAACCAGGTTGTTTGTACAGTTGTTAGGTGTGTTTTTTCAAATTGTTATTTTGTTTCTTAAGTTGTGTTGATTTAATATTATTTGTCTATTTTGTATTAATATATTTTATAAATTATGCACATTCAAATTACAAGAATAGGCTAAATAATAATAACAACAAGCAAATACAAATATAACTACATTAAAATATCAAACCAAAGTACACCGCAAATTAATCACATCAGCAACTAATTAAGGATAATGAGCAAACAACAGTATAGAAACGTACAATAATAGAATAAGAAAAAAATCATAAAACATCAAACTGTCAGGAAACACTTGGTGGCTCATACCAAAACACTTTATTCTCATGTTTTAAGCGATTCACAATAACATTTGAGAGTTTAAAAGAAAGATTTTCAAAATGCGCATTTCATAAGGGATGTCCATTTACCCAGTGCCAAAGTCTTTCACAAATCCATTCCATAATTACACAGCAATTACAATATAATAATATCCATCATAATAAACATTCTAAGACCAGCATTCACATTCTGTTTCATTTCTGAACACTTAGTTCTGTCTCCAGGCTGTCAACATTTTTCCAGTAGCTCGAACTGCCATGGACATTTTGCCATTTAAAAACTCATGAAAAAAGTTATGTAAAAATAATAAATAATTACACCGAATAAGCAAACAAACACATAACCACTCACACATGTTCATGCCTTGTGCCACTCACGGAAGATTCTTTGCTCTCAAAATCAAGTGAGACAAGTGAGAAAACAATATTTACAAATAACCTCATCAATATTTCAGAAGCTCTATCGCCTGCAATTAGAGTCATCATTATGTAAATTGTGAAGTAATGTTCAATTTATTATTTAATATGAAAGAAAGAAAGAAAGAAAGAAGTAATTTATAACACATCAGCATTGAGATGGATGTTGAAAAGTTGTACATTTTGATTTGGTGCTTCCTCTTCATTAAAGTTATTCAGGATGTTTTTCACACCTTTTTGCCATGAAAGCAAAGTTTCCATTGGTGTTTTTCCATCCTGTAAATAACAGATACATTTAGAACATATCACTCAAAAACACCCATTTGTACAGATTTACATAATTAAAACCTACATAATTAAGACTTCTGAGAAACACAGTATGAGACAATTCTTTTTGCACTGGGTATTTGCATTGTCACTTAGTTATAAAATCATCAAGCATTATAAATCTTTGTTCTTATCTTATTGTTGATATTGTATTACTACGTTCGGTCCTGGAGGACTGGTGTCCCTGCAGAGTTTAGCTCCAACCCTAATCAAACACACCTGAAGCAGTTAATCTAGGTATACTTGTATACTTCTAGGCAGGTGTGTTGAGGCAATTTCGAGCTAAACTCTGGAGGGCACCGGGCCTCCAGGATCAGGTTTGATGACCCCTGTTGTGGAGAGGCCTGTAGTGCCTCAATCAGTCTCTAGAGGGCACCATATCAACTTCAACGTCATAAGTGAGGCTTGTATATACTCTTATTGAACTCACGTTATTTTTGGCATTTAGACTGGCTCCATACATCATCAGCAGTTTTATCATTTTAAATCTGTTTATCCTCACCGCGTCGTGCATAGGTGTGTCCCCCTCCTACACACACAAAATGCATTGGCATTTGAGAAGAACTACATGTGAGAAAATGCATTAATATCTAAAAGGAATAATTCACCCAAAAATTAACATTGTGGCATATTTTACCCACCTCGACGGCACCCTAGGTGTACATGACTTTCTTTTTTTATAGACGAACACAGTCTGATTTATTTATTTTTTTATTTTATCCTGGCTCTACTAAGCTTGGTAAAGCAGGCGGATGGTGACCATAATTTTAAAGCTCCGTAAATCTGATATATCCGCAAGTACTGCATTGGAAAACTAACCTATATGCCTCGGGAGGGTTATCACATGACCTCTAAAGCAGATCAATTTTGTTACAAAAACCCATCGATCTGCTTCAGAGGACATGTGATAACCCCCAAAGGCGTACAGGTTAGTTTTCAGATGCAGTACTTATATATCCAATTTATGGAGCTTCAAAATCATGGTCACCATCCACCCGCATTACAAAGTTTGGAAGAGAAGAAAGTCACATACACCTAGCAGAATGGCTAAAATATACCATAATTAAAGTTTTTGAGTGAACTATATTCCATTTCCATTTACCATTCTATTTCCATTTTTTATTTTCGCTCTTCATAATTACACAAAAAGAATACATTTAAAATCAGATTGTGATATATATCAAATAGTACAGTACAAAATATTTAGTAAAATATTTGAAAAAAGGCCAATTTTTTTTTACCCTGTCTTTCGCATTTACATCAGCTCCACAATGAATAAGAAATTCAGCACATTCGTAGTGTCCGGTCCGAACTGCAACATGAAGGGGTGTGCTGCACAGCTGAAGATACACAACAAGAGTTCTGAGTTCATACTACAGGACAAAAATTGCATCATCATTGTTTGCTACAAAAATGTTAGTATGAAAGCATGATGATATGTGAATGTCATTTTCACATCTAAAGATCTATCTGGTGACATACATACGCAGGATCTTTCTATCTACCTTGTCTCTGGAGTTAAATTTAGCTCCTTTATTGAGAAGCAGCTCCAGGGCAGGCAGGCTTCCACCTCTGCAGGCCCAGTGCACAGCTGTGGCATCCAGCTATGAACATGCGATGAAAAATTTGCATCTCAGAATTATAATATATAATAAATGTGAGATAATATTCTTGCAGCACTGGTGTAACAGTCATATCCACCATCTGTGCTACCTTGTCTTTTTGATCCATGGATGCTCCACTCTCCAGGAGCTTCTGCATGATCTCTGCGTGACCTTGGGCACTGGATTTATGCAGAGCAGAGCGCTTAAACTGAAAGAGAGAGAACACGGGAGAATCAGTATTGTTAACAAAAATGTTCGTTTTTTGATTGTTAACTGAAATGCAGCAAACTGAAATAAAATCAAATCTAAATATTACACGAAAAACCTAAAATGCTAAATGTTTAAGACAAAAAGTTAGACAAATAGTGTTTGTGTTAGACAAAATGTCAAAGTTTAAGAACCGAAATAACTAAAACAAAAGCTAAAATAAAATACATTCAATACACATTACTGCTATATAATAGTATATGAATAATATTATAAAAGCGCTGGTGAGAGTTAAAAGGGATAATTCACCCCAAAATGAAAATCTGTCCATCATTTAAACACTAAAATGCTGTTCCAAACCTTTGTGGAACATAATAGATGATATTTTGAAGAATGTTGGTAGCCAGATTGTTTCAGTTACCATTGATCCATGCATTTTTCATTTCTGGGTGAACTATCCCTTTAACTGTGCACAAGTGAAGGAGAGTGAGATGTGTGTGTTCTTGTGTTATACACTCACATGATCGCAGGCATTGGGGTCTCCACCATCTGCTAAATATTTCTCAACAACAGGCATTTTATTCTCTGTGACAGCCTTTAAGAACAAACCCTGGTCCACTGTTTCAGGCTGAAATAATGTAATTAAATCTCAAATAATTGAGACATAGTCATATTAAAACGATATAGCCATATTTGTAATGTAGTATGGAAGAAGATCCTCACCAGGATATCAAGCTCTGGCTGTTTCTTTGGCATTTGAATCTTCCTTTCCTTTCTCCTCTTTCTCAGCTGCAAGATATTGAACAGATCTTCGACAGTTTCTAGTTTTAGCTGTCCTGATCGGTCAACCTAAGAAAAAAGACTGTTACTATATGAAATTGTGGCCAAATTCACTTTTAGCAAGTTGTATTTATTCTTACATTGAGTTTGAGGTTCTCGTCGCTTGGTTTGACGTCATTCTGGGCGCTGTCATTCAGGTCCTGTTGTATCTGAAGTCCATCCTGTTTCTCCTGAATGATGCTGAATGATGCTGGTCCTGCACCAAACACCTCTGCACAAGCACCTCCTGACAACTTTCCCTCGCCTCTCTTCCCAGTGACCTGTGATTGAACGTAACACTCATCATTCATACATGTGAGATAAAGTCAAAGGAGCGCGAGCAGCTGCGGTCTAGTGCGATCACAGCATTCACACGCTCAGTTTCAAGGACTGAGCAGCTTCCAGAGAGAGCACAAGTGTGCAGTTTAAAGCAGATGTAGTTTAATTTAGTGATTGAGTGGGAGGGGTGGAGAGAGTGGTCAGCTGTTTTGAGAACCTAAAAAAATAATTACACGTATTTGTGTCGTTTCAGTTGTTTAAAATAGGAGAACAGGCCTGTGCTGTTGTGTCATTCTAGACACCCTGGTTCCTTCTTAATCACTCACAGAAATATATATATATATATATATATATATATATATATATATATATATATATATATATATATATATATATATATGTCAGTGATTAAGAAGGATCCAGGGGAAATACTTTATATATTGTTATATCTTTATTTCTTTACAGCTAATAAGTTTATTATTTGTCTCTTACAAAAATGTTCAGCACAAACAGCTTTGTTACATTTTTATTATATGACATTTATATTTATCTTTATCTCTAAGTATAAGGTTAAGTATTAGTTTTTCTATTTTTAATACGAAATATTTATATATTTAGTATTTTACGTTTTATACATGTTTTTTTTAAGATTACATTTTTCATTATCAGCTGCATTTATAGCCTATAATATTATAAAACGATTTTCTTTTTTATATAGGCTATCTTTACTTCTTTACAGCTAATACATTTATTTTTCTTTGCCTTGCAACAATATTTCAGCACAAACAGCTTTGTCACATTTGTGTATTTGTGTTTCTCACTAAGTGAACGCGCATTTGCATGGGACGTTTGCACGTTTATCTTGCACGTCTTAACAACATAAATCTCGAAGTTAGCTTATAATATGTCAACATTCAGTCGAGGCTCCCAAAAAGCACTGCGTGCATCAGCACAAAACTTACCAGCTCTTCAACACGCAGTAGTCCCATGCTGTCTGTGATCTAGAGTTTGTGTCTTAAGCTCTCGGCTGCGCGTTTTGCTGTAAGGCTGTCGGTGGTGAGGGATGTAGCTCTCTCTGTGGTTAATTAGAGTCCCAAAGAGATCGGTGTTGCCTGCTCAGCTCCCTGATGATCTGTGCATCATCTCCCCGTCACCGCCTTTATATATATATATATAGGCTACGCGTTTCCAAAGTCTGGCGGGGTCCATAAAAAGTTAGATCATGTTCCTTACTTTCTCTCCCACTCTTTCGCCGCCCACAAAATTCCAACGGCGCGAGACACCTTCATTCATCCTTCCCGACCGTCTACTGAATCCCGCGCAGGCGATGACCGCACGAGGCAGGAACGCGCGGCTTCCGTTCCGGAATGAACAGCGCGGGTCGCCAGTAGCTGCAGACTCCCAGGCCTGACCTGCGACCGCTGACACGCGGGTGGGCGACAGGTGCGCGACCGCATGAGCGCATAGTCTGTTCGGCGCGCGAGAAAAGCAATAAAGAAGTGTGACGTGGCCTCTTTGTCAGCGGAGGCTACTTGTCAAACGTTTTAGGCCTGCATCAGTTCATTTTTCAAGGGTAAGTCTATCTTATTTGATTGATAACAAAACAGTTGCAAAATACAAATTAAATAAAAAATGCACGACACAAAAATATTAATGGAAGCCTGTTTCCAGCGTGAAAACAAAATATTTAAAAAGTTTACATCTCAAAATAAAAAGAGTTTTATTCAGAGTTGTGATTTTACATCTTTAGCTGCAATTCATTTTGGGGGTTTTTTTCCGTTCTGCCACAGAATAAAGAATAAAAGGCGTAATTGCAAAGTTTTCTTCTTGGAACTAAAAAAATGAAAATCTAAATTGTAAAATAGGAATTTGCAATTACTTCTTAATTTGTTTTTAATATGGAAACGGCCTTCCATGGATACCATATCTCTTGGATCAAAATAACATATGAAAACATATAACAACTATGCATGTGGCAACTAGTGCCTATATAGGCTAGTATAGAACAGTACAGTAGGCTTATAATAGTCTACCGGGCTGTATATTATTTAGCAGTATATTCATGAGAATTACATTTATAATCAAGGACATTTATTTATTCTTGTAGATGATGGGGTAATTTTTAGTGTTCATGTCACCATGCACCTTTTTGCATGAGGCAATCAAGAGGTGTTAACACTCACTATATTTAATGATCGATTTAATTCAAGCTTCCATTGAAACAAATGTTCAGAAATAACACGCCAGTCTGTCGAGTTGCGCAAGACAGGTATGGAATGATGTCTGTGAACTTCCTTGCACATGACAATACTGTCTGATGAGAGTCAGCAACACAGGCTTTAAATAGCACTGCGGTAATGACAGAGTGACAAGTTTGAGACACGTTCTCACCTCTTATGGACAGAGAGCAATATGTACGGATAAATTTGAGCTGATGTCATCCATCAACGGCTGTGTTTTGCAGGTGCATGCTTCTGCAAGGCGCTCATGCCCTTCGACCACAAGCTGAACAGGTGCAGAACTGCATACAAGTGCGATCGCTCATATGATCAGTTAGTGATACATCTGAAGTTTACTGTAAAGAGTGAGGAGCTCACCCGGTCCATCAGTCATAAATCAAAATCGATCGCAGGTTTACTTGCAATGTTGTTTTCCTTAAAAGGAGGCACTTAGGCCACTATCTGGACTTATATCTGAGAGGAAGAGTGACTAATGAAAGGAGCTATAAGTGCATTCTGCAGTATCTTGCTCAAAGGCGGAAGGCTGGACTGACACACGGGGGCTTTCTACATTTTTACCATACTCAGTCTTAAAGAAAAGCAATGTAAGATGTTCTGATGTGACAGTTACCGATATGTAAAACCATAATAAAGTATCTCTACAGTAAAAAAAGTACATTGCCCAAAAGTAACCCCATAACGCACCCTTTACACAGACTGTGACCATGCATTTAAACTTTTCACATCTTATAGAAAAGGTGCAAACATTAACTGATTCTTCCCTGAAGGAAACATAATGAATTAATGAAAATTTACCCCAGCTGTGAGAGTTCTCTGGCTGCTGATATATAAAATAGATTTCAGGTTAAATTTTTAGGTTTCAGTGAATACCATATATATTGTTTTACTGTGATTTATGTCAAATTATTTAAATTTTAGAGTTCTCTGGATGGATCTCCCAGGAGATTGCATACTTCAATCATTTGCCTGTGAGAGTATGACATATTCTACCAAAATTTAATCTTTTTCTTACTTTTGTTATTTATTTATCATTTATTTATTTATTCCTCGTTAACTTTTAAAATGTCTTTTAATGCCACAAAAATATTTTACAATATTCGATGTATTAAAAGCTATTAATTAAAATACATAGTTGGGTTACTCATTGAGCAGAGAGGGAAATCACGAGTCAGCCAAAGATCAGTTTTAGCTCTCTGTAGGGTGTGAGGCATCTGGACAAGGCGCATCAGTAGCCATGCTGTAGGCTGTTAAGTCATGGATACAGTGGAGTCCTCTCACATTATTTGAAACAGCCCCAAAATATGACACTTATGCCTATTAATAGCAGCATAAATCCAATGGTGGTGTTAAACAATTTTATGGAACAGCTGTTCATGATTAAAAATTAAAACCAAAACAAATAGTACTGACGATAACGATAAATAAATACTTGGATCAGTGACTGACCCTCACACTTTGTGTGAATGCTGTATTTTAAGCAGCTAATAAGTATCTCCCCTTGTGCCATCAGATGTAAACAAATCCCTGCAATGCAGCATTTTTGACAATATCATAGATGCTGCACCGGTAATAAAATAGAGCAGCGCCTTTCTCCCAAATATTCAAAATAAGACTGCGTGAAAAAAAAAATATTTTCTTCTTTTTTTAAAAAAAAAAATTCACACCAATCAATGCATTCCATGCCGAATTGAATTATGTCAATCAGCTTAAAGGCATAGCCCCATGTGTTTTCACAATTGTACATGTTTGTGTGTGTGTATTGACAGGTGTGAGGTTTAGTTAAATTTAGCCATTGGCTTTGTGGGTGTCTCTAATAAGGGTTATTTACAGGGTGTTACCAAGTGTATATGTGACAGTATCATTGAAGGCTTGTAAGGATTCTGAGCTCTAACCCACTAACCTTGGCAAATGGCTTCTCTGGCAAGTGATTTCATGTGTGCAGCACACGCAACAGCTGCTTTAGTTATTATTGATATAGTGATGATTTTTATTTTTGTGGATCCGAACAGGCACCGCACCAGAATAACTGTCCACACTCAGAGTTAAATAAGCAGGATATGCACAGACAACCCACTCTTTCCTGCCCACTCACATGCATACATACAAACACGCTCAGAAACGTAGTTAACAGTTGTTACAAAGAAATAAATACCCATACAAATGGCTATTTAACCCAAGGGCTAAAAAAGAGACCGGTTGGAGGCCAGAACGAACTGAAGAGGGTTATAGGGCAGTAGAACATCAGCAAATCAAACGTAAGAATGTGGAATCACGTTCTCACAATGGCAGGGGCTTGAAATGCTGCAGGGATTCGGAAGTGCTGTGTTCTGAAGTTTTAGGAATGGTGAGGGGATTTAGAAACCTCCAGTTATGGGAATTATATGTCTTCAGCTGTGGCCATACGGCTCATGTGTTGTTTTAAGATAATATATCTTTTCGCATGACGGCTCACATGCGGACCACTTGATCCCTTCGATGTGTTCACAACACACATATTTCTCCATCACCTGATCATTCCAAGAGCACTTGGGAAGCTTCTGTGACAAGACAACATCTTTTACTGGCGACTTATAATATGTGCATTGGAGTGCTTCGATGGAGTGATGAAAGGACACAGTCTTTTTAAACAATGCCATAAAATCTTTTTTTTTTAAATCAGAGTTGTTGTTTTTTGAGTTGTCATTAATTAGGTCATTAACATTTATTATATTGTAACCTGAGAGATTATGAAAAGCACACCTATTACATAAATTAACTGTAATAGGTTAATAGAGACATATCAACAGCTCCATTTGAAGATATAACTATTATGTGGTGGCTATTTTGAATGTATTAGTACAATGTGATTTGTTTTCATCATAGCAGGACTATGTAACAGAATTACGTAAAACTTTAAGTTGTTAAAGTTGCTGAAAAAAAGGTGTAATTAACAGATCTTAAGGTATCATAGTTGAGGACTACTGTAAGGTTAACCACGGCAGCTTTAAATGTTTGAAAATATTTAATAGTTTAGAAAAAATAAGAAGAAAATAGAAATTTAGTTTTAGAAAAGTAATCAAATATAATCAGTTACATTACTTTGAAGTAATTAAAATCTACTCTACGCATTACATTTCAAACAGGGTTACTTGTAATCTGTAACCTGTTAATATTTACAAAGTAACCTTTCAAACACTGACTAATTTTAGACAAAAAAATAAAGGAAATAAGAAGGTCCAGTCATAAAACTAACCCTTAGCATATTATACGACAGCATATGAATCAGCTGCCAATGCACCAAATAGTAAATATACGAATTGCCATGAGACTGTGTTGGACGACACTGCCTTGAAGACATCTCACTATATTAAAACTACTGCAGACTCCCACCAACGCCATATCCAAAAGCACTGAAATGTTTAAGGTCTCAGCAGATCTCAAGAGCAGAGTAGGAAAATTAAGACAGAAACATGATTTATGCAGATATGTGTTATTATTTCTCTATTTCAGATTATTTCTCAGCCTGTTGCTCCTCCAGAGTTCACTTGCAAGGGAAAATAAACCATACAAGAAAGCGTTAAGGCCAAATCAGGCCAGGATAATACTTAAAGCAATTAGGTGAGCACTTGGCGGCCGAACTGAATGTTATTAAATGTGCCAGGAGTGTAATTCATTAACCAACACAATGGATGCCCTGCATTCTCAATGCTACCACAAGAGGCACTACAACAGGAATTATTGTATGTCATTGCGTAGCAAAATGTATATGGTGTTATGTTCCTCTTGAAATCAGGTCTCCATCCATCAGTTAATAGTTATACACGCAAATACATACAAATAACATTAATTTAAAAATGTAGCTATATATTCACTAACTATATATTACACAATGACACAAATAATTTCTCGCATTTGAAAATTGGTTAATTCATAATTAATACATTTAATAATTGAACATCAAGATATAATCACAGTAAAGATCCATCACAGTAAAGAAAGCTATTAACCTAAATCTATCTATGCCATGCCAGTATTTAAGATAAAACAGACATTAATGATTATTATAATCAAGGCACTTTGTTATAATACAGTTGAAATGACCTTGGGATTGTAATCAGATGGGTGTGAGCAATAATCTTAACATCTTTGCAGTGGTGTCCTAGATCACGTAATGTTCACAAATATTTTGAGCTTTTTTCTGGAGAGACGTTTTGTCATCTGAACAATGGTACGTTTTAACATTCACTGTACTTCTATTCCTCAGAGCCTGATTTTCATTCCTGTCAAAAATTAAATATGGTTCCACTCTGACTATAGAGAACCCAATTTCAAAGGAAGACTTGATTTGTCACAACACAGACACATTTTATAGCAGGCGCTAATTCCTGTTACAGCGCCCCTTGCAGCAGTACCGAGAATGCACACTTGCGTTGGTTAATGAATTGACACATTTAATGACTTTTAATGAGGTTAATAGGTTCAGGATTAAGCTCACCTCAAACTAAATAGGCCAAAATGAAATCTAGTTACCACTGGAGGTGAATTCAGAGAAGCATGAGTAGGTCCATTTTTGTAAAAATGCAAGACATTAAGAAGGTGTTTTGGACTACTTGGTGTTTTTGAGAGTCCACGTGGATTGACTAATGCTTTGTTAAAGCTCTACACCAGCCACACACGCTAGACAGAAAAAAAGAGAATGCAGACACGCACTGGACACCGAACATTTGTTTTTGAGATTTAAGATTTTACTTTTATGGCCGTTCATGCAGCTGCTGAAGTGCTGTAAATTACATAGACAAAAACTCGCATTTCTTTATGGGCCCGTATTCTGATTCCCGTCTCTGTGCCAAACGTAAGCACTCATTCACAAACAGCCATAATGCGATGATCACCTGGTATACTGGTTCTTTTCACAGCTCTTGGCTTTTGGCTGCATGATTCTTTGATATGTCTGTTATAGGTCTGTGTTATAACTTGAGAATGTGTTTTTGAGCTTTGCCTTTGTTAGTAGTGTTATGCAAGCAGTATTGCTTAGCTACCACTTTCTCTCTCTTACTTTCCCCCCCTTTTATTCGTCTATTTCATGTCATCACAGTCAGCGGGAAGCAAAGAGTTCATTGTTCCCTTCTTTTAGTCAAAGCAACAGAATCTTATCTGCTACTGCAGTCATTGTGTGAGGGGATGAGAGCGAGAGGAAGAGAAAAAAGATGTGAGAGAGCAAGACGAGCAGGAAGGAGCACAGAATATCTCTATTAAGGTAAAAGCTATCACTCAGTATGAAATATCTCATGTGTTAAGTTAATGATTCTCTCTTTTTTTTTTTTTTAGAAATGTTTCTATTGCTTCATTAGCATGCCAGAAATGTTGTATTTGTGTTATCAAAAAGTTGACTGGAGACTGTATTATTAAAAAGGAAAACAATCATGAAGTTTAATGAAATGTAATCTTGTTTCATTTGTGGCACTAGATGCTGATGCTGATTATATTGCTGCATTTTATAATCAAATTCATTTAATAAATAATCGATACTTTAAGGAAAAATACTTTTATTTGATATTTTGTCATGCATTTCAATCACATATAAAATATGTAAGTTCAAGAAAAGCTTTTATAAGTAATATCTATGTATTAGTGACTTCATTTTTATAGCCATAAGGTTTCTTGCAGTTATCCAAAGTGTATTTTTGTTTATTATTAAATGATTAATTGATTGATTCCCCGTTCATACATTTCCTCCATGACAGGTTATGTTTGACAAGCAGTCAGAGTAACTCAGCAGACACGGTAACCTCTGATTTTTATGCATCAGTTGTCGTGACATATCTCTGATTTTTCAGCAATGTATCAGTACAAATGCTTTGAAGTTCTAGCCGGTCTCGCAAATGTTATTTGCACGTTAATAACTCCTGCTTTTTGAGTAGTACACATTAAATGCCTTTGAAATGACAGGAGATCACTTCCTTTGTTGTTTTCCCCCATCTCACTGTTTTCATGTTTTTTTGCTATTGTTGTTTTTTCTATAAATAGTGCTTTCTAATGGCAAGTGAAGGCACAAGAATTTGAAGGACACCCAGAGGTATAAAAAGTAAAATCTCTCACACACGCGCGCGCACACACACAAAGTAAACTGCATTTAAACATTGCTGCTATTTGCATGCTCATAAAGAGAATGAAAAGAAAATTACATAGTATCATTCTGTATGTCTATGGGCCCCACACATAATTTTAGCCCCCGTGTAAACAATGCGTTGATGAATAGTTATGCACAGATCTGAATAAAGACATCACAATGCATGAGGGAGCAGAGATGTCAGAAGATATTTTATTGAGGATCTGGATATACAGTTCAAAGGGCATTGCACTTATGTTCTGTTGCTATGGTAACACAGTAATGGAAAGTGTTTACATTATTCAAAGCTATAACACAGAGATGTGTATCTCATTAAGAAATGTACATGTATCACCATTCACCCAGAAGAGTGTGTGCTCTTTCCCACACACAAAGGGCTCACCCACACACTTAAGAGTTAAGGAAAGAGTTTGAGGGTCTTTTAGTACAAGTATCCTGTATAATATAGACACTGGCTGGTAGAGAGGTTGTAGCATCTTAAACAGTTTCACACAGAGAAAGTTGTCTAATCTATATTAGTAAGCTTTTCAGTCAAAAGTCAAATTACATTAATGTATGTTCTTTCTAGCAGTGATGTTGGACCACAAAACCATACATAAGTAGCGTGGGTATGTCTGTAGCAATAGCCAAGAATACATTGTATGGGTCAAAAGTATTGATTTTACTTTTATGACAAATTTCGGATAAAGTTAGGTTTAGGATTAAGATAAAGTTTATGTTCCATGAAGATATTTTGTAAATTTCTTACTACCTTTTTATAATATAATATGCATTGCTAAAAACTTCACTTGAACTCATTTAAATCTGATTTTCTCAATATCATTTTTTTTTGCACCCTCAGATTCCAGATTTCCAAACAGATCAATCTTGGACATATATACTGTTATATCCTAACAAACCACACATTAATGGAAAGCTTATTTATTCAGCTTTCCGATGAATAAATCTATTAAAATACATTAAATGATTCAATATCTTTAATAAATCTTTAATAAATTATAATCTCATATTTTACAATAACTCTTAAATGAATGAATGATACTGTTATTGTGAGTTCCAACAGGACAAACAAAAATTGTTTAGTGTCTCATTCTTAAAAAAAGGGGTACAGACATGTACGTGTACATTCACTAAATTGCACAAACCCATAAAATATGAACAGATTGCAAATCTTTGCTTGGATAAGCAAATGAACACAATCTATTTAGACATTCATAAATCAAGTATATATGATTTTAAAAATATTTTTCTTGTAAAATTACAATAAATATAAATATTTAACTGTAACACTTGTATGTAGGCTAGGAAGTTTTATGTGTGTTCGATTTATTCATAAAATCTATATAAATAAAATCTGCATAACTGTTTGTACAGTACAAAAAAAAAATAATTTCCTGTTTTGCCGTTTTTGGGAATTTTCGCTTCAAATTAAATCCGTGATAAGTTAACTCAGCTTTCCCTTACATTTATTTTTAGCCTCAAAAAGTTAGTGTGACATCGTTTCCAAGATTTCAACTTAATTGAATAGATTTCCCCCCCAATTCCATCTCTCCGTGGCCCGTTGAGTTTCACAGATTGACTTAATCACGTTAAGACGGTGTGAAACTGTTTCAGACCGCTCTCTCCCTCCGCTGGTATCAATCCACAGCAGCGCGTAAACAAGCGCGTGAGTCCCCCGCCCCTTCTCTGCGCGAGCTGCTGCCAGTTCCGTGTCGGCCGCGAGTTTACCAGCCACGCACTGCCTGCACGCGCTCGATCCGCCGCCGGGCTGCAGCGATCTGACTCTCTCCGGCTTTCGGAAACCTTTATTTCCCGTCTCCGTTAACGACCCGGCGCAGAGCGAGGCGAGGCAGTTCGTAACGGTGAGTGTATTTCGGATGGCTACGGAACGTGGGAATCTGCGCTACGTTATCGCTTTCGTGGGCGCCGAATGTGTGTAAAGTTTGGGGAGGGGAGAAATTGTGTCATGTGGTACGACAGAGGCTGCGTGCCCGTCAGTCCGCTCTGGTGGAGCGGATAGATGCGTAATTACAGAATGTAAAAACGGCGTCGAGAGACGAGCTCAACTTGCCATGTGTTATAATTTCCATGTGGATGACGTCACGCAGTCCTTGACGCTCGCGCCGATGAGATAACGGGACTGTGACACGCTACGCGTTTCGCAGGCACACTAAAAGCTACACGTGAACAGGTCATTGGTTTATAAGGCGTTTTAAAGGGACGTTCGCAGTCCGTTCTCCTCCGTTGTTAATTACGTAGTAGCCTGCGAGTTGCCCTACTCCTCTTACACATATCTGTATTACATAAAAGGCAGAGAGCATCGCAAGGACTACGTCGTCACGAGAAATGATTGACCGATGACGTTGTTTTTCTGAAATACTGTTACAGTGCATGCACACGTGTAAGTCTGTTTAAAAGTTTAACCCTAAGAGAACCATTTACACGCACGGCACGTGTTGTCTTTTTTTGTTGAAAGTGCTTTTAGAAAGATTTTAGCCGTAATAAGTGTTATTCTTTTGTTTTCTGGTGGATCTTGGGTATTGCAGAAATGTTAGACTTTCACAACTGTTTACTTTCATAGGCAGGTTGTGACACTTGCGTAGTATCATGCTGTTGGGGCATGTTGTCACACAAAGGTCAGCGCGTTCAAAGGCATAAATTAATATCAGAGCAGACCTTGGTATGTTTTTACATCTCGCATACATTCCATCACCTTTTTATGTTTGCATATTTTGAGGCCTGTACTAATGTAGAAAATAAATGCTTACTTGGAAAAAAGGCTAAGTTTGTTTTAAAATGGTTGCGGTTGTATTAGTAGGCAGTGCATATTGATTTATATAATGCTAACCTACAACACACTGACCCACTAAAATATTGTTCGATATCCTACTTTTGGGGAGAGTTTGGTGAGTTCTGAATTCAGGCTCTTAAATATTCAAGACACTTTTTTTTTGTGTGTGCATTTGATGCAAAAAAAGAACGAGGGCCTCAATATTCTTGCTGAATCTGGTGGTTCTGTTGTGACCACATGACCTTAACATCAAGCCAACGAAAACTCAAAAGAACTTTTGAAATGACACACCCTTAGCTTTCCCGTCTCTCCTGACAGGGACTTTCCTAAGAGTTTTCAGACTGAAAGGAGTCCTGAACTCAGATACACTTTGACTAATAAGGCTCAGCTCAAGTCTGGTTTGAGTTGGATTGGTTTCAAAACAGAAACGTGCGGCGTGAACAGTTCTGATTCTTTGCTTGTCATGTGAAGGCATAAAATAAGTCCCCAAAAGCGGGTAACAAGTTTATCTAAAATGAACTTTTATTTGTGCTTTTTAAACTAGGGTCACTCAACAGTAATGTCTACAGATCGGAGTTACAGCTGCCTCAAAACCGAGGCAATGACACAATCACAGTGGCAACCCTGTGTTGGTGCACAGGCAGAGCTGTGACTCTAGCTTTGCAATCTCCTGACCTCTGTGACCTTTGAGTCGAGATGGCGACCCACCGAAAGCACCTGGTCCGAGATTTCAACCGATACATCACCTGCTCAATTTGCCGTGGGTACCTGATAAAGCCCACTGCTGTCACAGAATGCCTGCACACTTGTAAGTCATCCATTATATCATCTGGACCATTTATTTTCCATTGAACTTTTAACAGAATATTCTGGAAATGTGTCAGAATAAACTGGCTCAACTCTAGAATTGTTTTGTTTTCTGTGATAAGTTTATTTAAGACTTGTGTGATTCAGCTATAGCTTCTGCAATCTCTCCAAAAATGGCTGTTATGTCATTGTTATGTAATGGAAAAAATGGCCTGCCCATACTTGCTTATCTGGCCTGCCACATATCTTTACTGTCTCTAACATTTGTTTGTTTCATGCTTAACATGCTTAATATCCAAATTCACCTGAAAGTCTTCTAATGTTCGGTAGATATAGCGGTGAGGCTAAGCGGTGGATGTTTGTCTCAGAGCAGATGATCACTAAAAGTGATTTAATAGCCTTTAAAAAAAATCCAGTAGTGTAATTAAAACTTCAAAACCAGCATTGTTATTGTGAACAAATAATAGTTTTGGTTTACTTTTAAATTTATCTGTAAAATGCTGTCATTTTAATTGGTACACTAATTGTTTTTGATCTGATTAAAAACAAAATCTGATAGTTATGCACACTTTGGGGAGCAGAAGCACCTTTTTTAAAAAAACATTAGAAATATTGCTGTTCAAAAGTGTATCAGTCTTTTGACTGGCAGTGTAGTTTCTTAAAATATGGTTTTAATTAGTTTTTTTTAATTAGACTCCAATGACCTGTATCATGTTTGAGCCATCAAAAAGTGAATATAAACGGATTGATAGTTTGAGTATTCGGACCCGATTCACTTATTCTCTTGTTTCTCTTGTTCTTTCTTCTCTTCTTATTCCACTCTCCTCTAGTTTGTAAGAGTTGTATTGTTCAGCACTTTGAGGAGAGTAATGAATGTCCAGAATGTGGGATACAAGTCCATGAAACCAACCCTTTAGAGATGCTGAGGTACCCAAAGTCACCCACACTTATTTCTCACATGCACAGATTAAGTACACAAAAGTCCTCCTGTGTTTTATATGGTACCTCGGCCTTTCTTTTTGCAGGCTAGATAAGACCCTGGAGGAGATTATCTTCAAGCTGGTGCCCGGACTAAGAGAGAGTGAGTGTATATATTCACATACATACACACTGTATTCTCTATAATGCACATCAGAGATGCATTCTGTATTTTATGTGGTTGTGTTTTGGTTGCTAAGGGTTTCTATATCTGTAAATAGCCTCTTAATGTACTTTCTTTAAATTATTGTGTTTATTTACTAGAGGAGGAACAACAGGAAGTTGAGTTCTGGAGAAAAAATAAGATCAAATCAAATGGAGAAGGTAGTTCTTTGCTATTCCCTACACAAAACCCCTAACCACTTGTGCACAGAGTCACATGTACACACACAGTATATACTAAATTACTTTTAGGATAAAGGTTAAAGGCCAGATTTCTTGTCTATCTTCTAGATGGCCCTAGGGCTAAGAAATCCCGCTTGAGCGATGAAGAGGATGATGATGGAGGAGGTGGAGACTACCACAG
The DNA here is from genome assembly GCF_018831695.1 of Puntigrus tetrazona. Classification (NCBI taxonomy): domain Eukaryota; kingdom Metazoa; phylum Chordata; class Actinopteri; order Cypriniformes; family Cyprinidae; genus Puntigrus; species Puntigrus tetrazona. The sequence goes on along the minus strand of NC_056715.1, from coordinate 8,170,796 downwards.
GAGTGATCCTCAGATCGCTATTTGTCTGGATTGTCTACGAAACAATGGCCAATCAGGAGAAAGCATAGTTAAGGTACATATATGTGTCGGTATTCAAAAGATTTGTGCTGTATGTGTGCGCATATTTATAATTGGCACTCCTTGTCTCTCTGCAAAAGGGTTTAATGAAGAAATTCATCCGTTGCTCCACCCGTGTTACGGTGGGGACCATTAAGAAGTTCCTCTGTGTAAAATTGAAGCTGCCAAGCTCTTATGAGGTAAAATACTGTTTTATTACAGTCTCACAGGGCTGTCAAGACAGATAAATGCTTCTGAATTTGTATTGAGAGTTAATAGGTTCATTTTGACAGTTCAGTAAGATATCCATAAATGGGTTTCAAACCCATCAGTTGTGAAAGTTGACAGTCAATGAGATTTGTTTATAGGGTTAAAAAACAAATATGTATATAACACACAGCATGCTATTATGTTACTATTATTTGACTTCATGAAATAATTTTCCCACTGTCGACTCTGTACCTGTGTCTTACAGCTCGATGTTTTGTGTAATGGAGAGATCATGGGCAAAGACCACACCCTGGAATTCATCTACCGCACTCGCTGGAGACTTCAGGGTGACAGCGTAAGTGTGTATGTGTGGATGTCAGTTTTTGCCAATATTGCTGGGAATCAATGTGGGGGATGAGAAATATATGCTCAGTGTAAAAACAACAGTTACCACCATTTTTGAAAACAATGTGAGTGTTTTTGTATTGCGACATTACCTTACTTTAGACTGACCTGCAAGGGGGTGATAGGAGGTCTGCAAAAAATTAGCAAATTTTTTTACGTTATGGCCTGATTTCATACACAGGGCTTAGACTAAATCAGGATTAGGCCATAGTTCGATTGAGACATTTAGGCAATTTTTATAAAATTGTCTTATAAGCATTACTGGTGTGCATCTTAAAACAAAACAAAGGCACTGACATTTTTTAAGATCAGTCAGTGCAGGTTTCTTTCAGTTGAAACTGCTCTGATTTACATTTTAAACTAGGACTAGGCTTAATCATTGTCTGTGAAACCCAGGAGATACAGTCACATTCAGAATATTGAATCTTGACTGATATTACTAATTTATTTTAGTTTATAACTGGTCATATATCAGTTTGTTCTATTTTATTCTATTAAAACAGCAAAAAACAGAAAAACTTACTAAAATTAGTTTTCCCAGATAATATTTAAATGCCAGTATAAAAAGTTGGTTTTCTAAATGCGTTATTAACCTTATTTTAAAGGATTCTTTCTTGAATGTTAAATTTGTAACTTTTTCTGAACTTGTAATTTTTAATCAAAACTTGATCTTGCAATAAAACAACAGAATTCCTTCTGGTGAAATATACTGATGTCTACAAATCATTTAGTCCATTTTTTTACAGTCGCTGCAAGCTTGCATTCAAATGTGCCTCTGTCTGATCAAGAACTGATGTAATGAACCAAAACCGCACACTTTTCACACAGTATGAATGGGGTTTTAGAAATGACAATCATATTGTAGGATGGGAGTCATAATAATTGGATATCTTTTGGTTTTAAAAAGAAAAGAAAAACTGGAAACCCTTTAAATGATTAAAAAGTTAGTTTGACCCTGATTACGTGGGTGTGTTTGAGTGTGTGTGTGTGTGTGTGAAGAAGTGTGAACAGCTGTCGCTGAGTTGGTGGTGTTTGTGGGGGGCATGAGCAAAAAAAACTGCTCACAGCTACTGACAGATCTATGAGTCATATTTCTCCAGTTACACACAGACTAGAAGTTGACACAAAATCAGAGGACACATTGATGTCCCTAGGTTTGTGTCTTTGCTTTTTCCACCACAATATAATACAGATAAAGAACTATAACAACTTAATGAATATGATACCCTGCTTTAAAACAGAATATACTTTCGGTTTTACCCTAGGCTTATCCCATGGTCCTCGAGTACCGCCCGAGGATCGACTTTGGTTAAACAGCACTTACAGCTTTGCGGAAATCTCATGCAGACTGATGTCAAGAGATGAACAAAAAGCAGAAAAACTGAATGATTGTGCCTCCGTTGAAAGACAACAACACAAAGCCCCGTGACTGACAGGACTGCTCTCTTCTTCCTGTGCACTGCTTCAGCCTCTACTCCTCCATTCCTCCCTCCTTCATGTTCCTGTTTGACAGTTGTGGCTCCACCCACTGGCTCTGTATCAAGTTTGATGATTATATTCTTCCAAAGCTTTCTCTGCATGTTGTCTCTATGACGACGCCTTAGCGTAGAGCGGCCCATTGGGATTATCTGATAGCAATCTAGCACAGACAGTAAGCAAAAACTGCACCCCGGCCAGGTGACAGGAGTGAGGGGAAATGTAGACATTTTCAAGTTGAAGTCTCACTAGATTTTAGGTCGTTTATTAGCCGTTTTTATCCAAGAGATTGCACTAGAGGCAAATCCAGAAGTCTCGCTGTACTGTTGCTGTTACCTTTACATTCTTTCTCTTTCCTTTTAGTTACTTTTCTCTCACCGCCCACAATGTCCCTCATAAATTCAGCGACTCTTTTTCATGTCATCATTCTCTCTCCCTTTCGTTCGCTCACACAACTCTCGCCTCTTTCCATCTTCCCTCATGCTCTCCCATTTTTCTCCAATGGTGTTTTTGGCTCTGGACTGAAGTATTGATGGATCTCATTCAGTTGGAATTGAATGAGAGCGCTGTAGATGTCCCAAAATAACAGCACTGAAAGGCACTCTGGGTAAGCGAGCTAAGGCCAAATCTTACATTCGTCCAAACCAGATCATTATCTTAATAGAATTGATCTAACAATAACTGATGCCAGATATGCTTAATGCAGTAATTCACTGAGAAATCTCATCTTTAAAAAATAGTTGAATGGGGAATGACTGAAGTGTGCCAGCTGCATCTCTCTAAGAGCAGCTTTGGCTCGCAGGCTGTTAGCTGTGAACATTCAGTTATTTCCTGTTTAAAATGATATATTTAAATGAGATAATACAATCAAATTCACCTTAACAGATCGCGTTTGAATTTTGGTCCCACTTTATGTTAGGTGACCTTAGCTACTATGTAGTTCCTTTTAAATTAATCATTTGATACAATGCACTTATTGTGTACATGTTTTTACGTTGTACTTATATTTAAAACAAATATTAATAATGTCTGAAACCACATTACACTGTTGACCAATCACAGACTTTAACCCACCCTTAAACCACCACAAACCAACAAACTTGTCCCTTAACTCAGTGGCATGTGTGTTTTACTATACAATATAAACGCAATAATTATATTGTACTTAAATCAAGAATTAAGTTATGGTCACCTAACATAAAGTGCATTTGAAAAATCAGCACAGAGAATGTTAATGTTTTACAGTGTATTTTGAGTGTTGTGTGGGAAAACGAGTGTTTAAGGGACATGCCAAAAATATATTTGGTTAATCCTACTTCTGCAAATTGTAATAAGTCAAAGTGCTCCTCTATTACGCAGCATATATCAAGTCATGGACATGTTTGTGAGGAGAGAGTTAGAGATTCAATCATCATGTTTTAGACATTCTAGCTAAGAGTGTTATTTGGAGTATTACTTCAGATAAGATCATAGGTTAACTTTTTAAGTTTGTTTACATGACAATGTTAGTCTTTAATGTATGTGTAGTAGCGTATGATAGGAAAATTCCATTTTAAATCATGAATACATTTAAATAACTGAACACCAAAAGTTGCCAAACCGATTTTATGCACATTCCCAAAATACTTTGTGAGAACCAAGGGTTCAAAACATGGAACTTTGCCAATCCAGATTATATTTCTAAGATTAATTTAATGTGATGGTACTCGACGTAGAACATAGGATGGTATTTGACGTAGGATTACATTAATTATTACGTGAACCTTTGTTTTGGATCATCTCAGGGGATGACAACTGGTGAAATGAGGGTTTGTTCAATGTTCTCCACTTCTAAATTAGAATCGAGGAATCATAAGAGTGGGTTTTAGAAAGTTGCTTTAGTGCTGTAAGTCAATACAGTTAATCAAAATATGCATATAGAATAAGACTGAATTTATTGGCAACGCCGTTTTCAGTGCATTGTACCCATGCATAACAATAGTGGAAATATATTTGTCCAGATGTCTTTACGACAAGCTAAACCTTCATGTTATACCAACATGATCTGTTGTACTGAATCTTAAAAATCATCTGCACTCTCTGTCAGTTCAGTGGAATTCTTGATGTTGTTGTTTAGGACAAAGGCCACTGGCTGCTCTCCAAAATCCAATTTCCTCCCCACTAACAAAACATGCAAATCAAATATGAAGTGTCTTTAAGCTCTGATTATAAATACAATGTATTTTTGTATGTTGAATCACTTATGTATATTTGAACGTATAATCAAAAGATTTTATGTCAATGCTTGTCTTTTTCCTAATAGATGATGCTGCTTGGGGTAATTTATTCTTTTTTTATATGTCCCACCGCCTGCTATAAGTGTTCCCCTTGTAAATGTTCGCACTGTACATGAAAAGCTTCCTAATGCTGTTCATGACCTATTGTTATTTAATTAATGAACATTAAAATATGAAAAATTGTGGATTTGTTTTTTTTGTTTTCAAATTTCTTTGATTTAGCTTTAAACATTACGAAGCACATTATACTTGCAGTATCCTAGATTGAATTACTTAAGAAGTCTATTTTTTTTCATGTAAATGTATTATTATGATTTATATAGCCTGAAGGACTAAACCTGTTTAAGTCGCTGAACACCATTTCAAGTATGTGATGATATTAATGTGAGTTTAAATCTGACAATGAAAACAAAGACAGGAATGTGCCTTCTTTTAGACTGTTTCTATGCACCGCTCCCTGCCTCTCTCTTTCTCACTCACTTTTTCTCCCCCACTCATGCACAAGGAAGTGGAATGTGACATGCATTCCTCTGTTAGTCTGTGCATCACTTGTTCAGCTGTCTGTTGGCCCTGCTGTTCATCTTACAAAAGAGAAGGTCAAAAATACTTCATGTAGGGCAAAGGCAAAACACAACCACAAATATGTACATGCCCAGCGACACTTATTGTAGTTATAAACTTGAGTGTTAAAAACATATGATGTCAGGAATAATTTGGATGTTTACAGTATGTTGCACGTGTATTATAAACTGTGAAAAGAAATCAGTTCTCTAAAATACTTTAAATGTGAAATCTACATAACAATAAATCTTAAAATAAATATGTCCCAAACACACGTTCATCTATATGTAAATAAACAAAGCCCGCCACTCTCTCTTTTTAGTCTTTTTTTTCATAATGGCATGTCACAACAACTCTATTTTCAGGCAGGATGAGTTGGAGAATTCACAGCTCATTTGTTAAACTGAGAAAGTGAGACTGAATCCCTCCACCCCCTGCTAACTCTCCAGCGTTAAACCATTACTGAATAAAAAGAATGCACATTACAAACACATGGAAATGTTGGGAGTTTTCCTCTTATTTACATTGGATATAAAACAGGAATCGCATTTCATCCTCAACCGAGTATATCTAGTAGTGATTTAGCAAGAGATTTTTTTGTTATTAGAAGAACTGAGTGGAATTGCAAAAAAAAAAAAATGGTTGTTTCCAAACAGGTTGACCCAGCCTTCTAGTCCTGCCCCTAAACTCAAATCATTGGCTGCGGTTGGCATAGCAAATGACCGCCTCCAAATTAAAGATAGAATCTAGTAAGTTCTTAGGTCCACATATTCAAGTGCTTTATCTATTTTCATTCTTTGATGGCCACCGTTAGCCTAAAGGGTTACTCCACCCCAATATTAAGATTTTGTCAATAATCACTTAACCCCAAGTCGTTTAAAACCCTTTCAAGCTTCACTTGTACTTGAACACAAAGAAAGATATTTTTGATAAAAAACCATTGACTGCCAAACAATTGCCACTGTCAAGATGCAAAGTTTAAAAGACGTCATCTGAATGCTCCATCTGCCATCAGTGGTTCAACCGTAATATTATGATGCTACGGGAATACTTTTTATATAGAAAGAAACCCAAAATAAGGGCTTTATTCAACAATACAGCGCATAACATCACCATAGTGCCATTTCAAAGGATATGCTGTTTGTACAAATCAAAGAGTAAATACACGACGTTTATCTCCATTGCGTTTAACACAGAAATATGTGCGTTATGTCCATGCACAGGACTTTTTTGCATCTTGACACTGGCAATTGTTTGTCATTCCATGCACCAGTCTCATTTAAAATATCTTAAATTATGTTCCCGAAGACAAACAAGGATTTTGCAGGTTTGGAACAACACAGCGGTAAGTGTTTAATGACAAAACGTTCATTTTGGGGTGGAGTAGCCCTTTAATTCGTGCAAAACGGCCATCTAAAACGAAATGTTTAGAAACAGGATATGGAGAGGGCAGAGAGACACAAACCAGTGTTTGATCTCTTATCCTCCTCGCATATTGCCGCTTTGTTGCATCATACTGTTGCTGTGTGTATTAACCTGTTAGTAACCATAGGCTAATTACATCATTCATGAAAGTCACATTCATATTCCCTCTTGAATGCTGTCCAATGACTGACACAACTGTTCTGTTATAGACCTATCACTGGCCAGATACTGGAGCTGATCGCTGGGTGTATTCTGGTAGCACTGCGTTCATTTGGATCTTGTTTACATGTATGATCTACTATAACTGGAACCTCTCTAATCCAGGAGGCTGCTGTCAATCATCTTCTTTCTCTGCTTCTCTCACCTTTTCCTCACATGAAGTTATTAGGTTAATGCCAGAGATCTTATGATGTTCCATATTTAGACCTAAAGAACAAAGCCACATGGCACCAATAGGATCATATATAGAAGTGACATCAACACAGACCTTCTTCTTTGGGAATGACATCACAGTGTGCTGAGTTACATCTCCTGATGACATCACCACTGTGCCAAAGGTCAAGACTAAGATATATTAATGTGGCATGTGCACATATGTATGTGTTTATGCTTTTTATTATTTATGTAACTTGCTGGTCATCAAATGTTTCCACAGAAATGTAAAATAAATGAATATGGTACTATACTCAAATTATATTTTTCCAGGCTTAAATGCAACACCCTGACTGATATCATATGTAACAGTGGGCCTTTCACCACCTCTTAATCCAACAAGGGGTCTTTTACCTGAAAAGGGTTGAATGCCTTTAGTGTTAATTGGCAAAAGAAGTTGTCAAAGAGTTGATTTGTATGAAATGTTTGCCACTTGTCCAGGTCATATCACTTTATAGTTCTTACAGCTAAATATTGTGCAGTCTAATTGCGCTTCAGGATGCCTCACCTGTACTCATCACGATTTGCCAGCAGAGCTCATTTCCTGCCAGAACCAGCATCTGAGCCCCGTTCATCCTCACTGCACTGCTAATGGATCACCTCCTTCTTACCAATGTTTCCCAGCTCCACACTCCAGCCAGTGCAGACACACTTTTTCCATCCAGACTGACTCCCTTAAAATCTTTCTGTTCTGGTATATTCTGACCACTGAAATGCCCAGTCGCCGTCATTTTATTGAACTTGACGCTTTAGCAACTCACTTATGAAACAAATGACATTTTTACTCATTAAAAGCTTTGTACTGCACGTTGGATGTTTACGTTTTGCTTAATACATTTTGCTTAATTCAAAACTAATCTGACTTCTACACCACAGACAACTTGGTGACAATATGGTGACAGCGTCCCATCAAAAAGACATATCACTACCTCAAACCACACGAGTACGCTGTTCTGACACAGGATCATTCAATCTAAATCATCACCTTGAGTGCTGGTCTATAGACTTCCAACACTGTCTGTGCTGTGGTCCTCTGACCATACAATCTTTAGTACTTCTATTCCTCAGCTGCGTTGCCTGTATCAGACATGACTCCCAAGTTGCTCTTTGCAGGAATGAATTTTTATTCATGGCCAGAAGCCAACCAAGAGAGACTCCCTGAACAAAAAGATATCATTTATACCTTGCGGTTGAGTTAAATCAATGCCATTCAAGTCTTTTTGACTGTAACTGGTTGTACTGATCTAGTGATAGTTTTTAGATCTTCTGTTTTAAGTACTTTTTCTTTAATCATATATATTTGGTGTTTAATCCGAGCATCCATATCTGCACCGAATGTGCTGAAGATGCCCTTTTGACTCATTCTGAGGCCATTACATAAAACATTTCTATCAAAAAGGTCATTAAATAACCGTAAAGTCTTTGGAGAGACAGAGTCTGTGGTGATTTGTGGGCGCTCTCTGCTGTTTTAAATAGGACTTATGCAACGTTTATTATTGAAATATTTTGTAAGTGCAGGGAAAATTGCTCATTCTGGTATGATTGATGCACCTATCACAGATAAACGTAAACCTACACATCATCTAAGATACCCCAAAATGGCTACAGGACACGTTGCATATAATTAAACAATCTACAATTCTATGTGTTATCCTACTTCAATTTGTACGATCGGGTTAATTGAATTGAACAGTTATTTTAGAGTTTCTAGTCATCGTTATTTCACAAGTGTTGAACTGTTAAGTATCTGAACCTTGGGAGTGAAACGCATAAACTGATAAACGCAGTAAGGGATTTCTTTGTGCATATGTGAGCAACTTGGTCCAAGAACATGTAAAACAGTAGTTTAATGTTGGGATTAGGAGACCGAATGGAAGGTGCAGCTTTTTTTTTACATTTAAGCTGACTTTTTTCTATGCGTAAAGAGTGACTGTAGATTTAGCTCGCCCATTCACTGAAGCTGGGAATTGAACCTGGTCCGCATCTGAATGGAAAAGTTAATGTTGTTAATGTTGCTCACCTTGTGTTTAAGTTTGAGCTGATAGCATTAAACCACGAAAAGACACATTCTGTTGCTGCAAACCCCAGGATCTGTCTCAGAAAGACTATGGGTACCCTCGTGTAAAATAGTTTCCACAAATACCAACAGACCACTTCGTTAATAAAAGCTCTTCACCTTCCACTACATGCCATGAGGGGGAGACAAAATCCAGCTTTTACCAGAGTGATTTCAGAAATCACAAAACACTTCAATCTGCCTGTCTCCATTTTAGTCAGACTTTATAACTATCTGTTTTTTTGTGTGTGTTTTTTTTTCTAAACTGTGTTTGTAATGCATAGTCCATGAATTTAACAAAGTCTGTTTTATATGTTGACTGTGGGCTTTTATGTTGATATTCTTAACTTTGTGCAAATCTGACTGATCCACATCCACTGGACGCAGCCAAAACCAACAAAACTCACATATTAAAGTTCAGAAATCTCTGGACACAGCAGTTATTTGACCTGAATTGACATCAGTTTTTTTCACATGTTATATAATTTGCTTGAGTTTGTGTATGTGTTTTGTTGTCCTGTTTTTGCTTATGTTTTAGAACATTGCTGTGAACCTGAAGCTGAGAGGGGCCCACAACAATGTCCTTTGGGACTGAAGGTGATTTTAAGAGGACTTCTTAGCAAATTCTGTGCAATGGGCCCAAAATCTCTACTGACGGCACTGATGCCCTATTATTTTTAAACCTTGAGTGCCAAAAGAAAATTTAAATAAATAATAATAATAATAATAATAATTATTATTATTATTATATATAACATATGCAAATCTATTTAGATAACAACAATAATTACGTCTTTCTGTTTTAACCTACAAGAGCAATTTGTCTAAAAACATTTTCATTAGCTAACATACAATAACTAATATTAGTGATCTACAGTGCCATGTACAGACCTTCTGTAGGGTGGAGGGACCAAAAAAATAAATAAAATCTAACATAATCAACTACTTTTTTTTTTTTTTTTTTTTTACTTTTTTTGCATTTAAATCAGTCTTTTTCTTTGTATTTGTGCTGTCTTTTTAAAATATTTGAATGACTTCCTTAACCAAAAATAAGGAGAAGTTGATGTTACTAAATATTACTCATTTTCAAACTAAACAGTGAGAATCATGTTATATTCATGTTTAGTTTTGTTGATACTGCAAACTTTATGCTCGTAATACATTTATGAAAGTGTTAGGTATCGTTAAACAAAAGACATGAATGTCTTGGACGTGGAATTAAATAAAATAAAATTTTCTCAAATAGAACAGAATAGTAATTTATAATAATAATTATAATTTACTATGAGCGAATTGAGGGACACTTACACCTTTAGACGAAAGGGACAGGAATTCAGACACTGTGTGCAGCAATATATTTTGCAACTTTTAAAACCCAAAAAACAAATTTAAACTGATATCAGCAGCCTACAATAACTTTAGTGTCATGGAATGGGTTTCTATTGCTTCTATTGGCTTCATGCGACCCTCACAACACCTAGTACTTTGCCAATTGTCAAATGGTGTTGTGTTAATTAAAACACACCTTCACGGGACTCTGAAGTAATGGAAACCTGAGAACATCACTTGACTGACTGCATTGTGTCAACTGTAAAATTTGGTGGAGGAGGAGGCACGGGGATGTTTTTCGGGGGTTGGGGAAGGCCCCTTATCTTCGGTAAAAGGAAATCAAAATGCTTCGCATTCAGATAATGCTAAGGTTTTCAATTTGTAGGGACAGTTTAGAGAAGACCCTTTTATTCTTGCAAATTCTTGCCTCAGTGCAAAAATCAAGGTGTATAAAAACATGACTGGATGAGTTTGGCTTGGAAGGACTGAACTCAGCCGCATAGAACACCTTAGAAACTAACTGGAACGACAAGCCAAGCATTCTTGCTTTCTTGTATACTGGATGAATCAGTTCATGTCACATTTGAAGAACATTTGCTGTCTATAAATTGTATATAACACATCTGAATACAAACAAGCAAGAACATACTCATATAATAAAATGCCCTAGAAATACTAACATTAGTAAGTCATAATAAATATGAGTTTTGATCTCTTTTGGGTAATTCTATTCACATAATTAGCTATACTGTGAGACTGAACATGTATTTTCTTGCCCCGAAAATGCATTTTAACTATATCATTGAAGGTTAAAACTATATATTAAAAATGTATTTCATTGAGCTTTAATGTTTACAATGTATATTTGGCATATATATTTATTTTGTAAACAAGGCTATGCCTGCGCCAACACAAAATTAGTTACTAGCAGCCTTTGACTTGACTTTTTTGTGACTGTGCTAATAATGAGTCCAAGGAAGGAGAGAAAAGCCTTGAAATTCAATAGTTTAAAGGTTTGCTGCACACACTGGCTTAGATAACTTGATCTGATTTAGGCCTTGTGTATCTTTTTCTTCAGCTAAACTGGCGTTAGGCCTTTATACGATACTTTATCTTCTGCTGCGGGAACTTTTAAGTCTGATATTGCGGGCACTTGTAGCCCCTTTGAAAGATTATTAAATATTAATGCTCGTCGAGCTATAAACTGCAGTGCTCTACCTGAACACTTCACATTAAATCTGCCCTTTTCCTCTAGTTCAAAGTGGTTTCCTTTATACGAAAGGACATAAAAGTCTTCCATTTAAAGATGTATAGACCTTTGCCACATAATAATAATTTAAAACAGCTTTTATAAAGCAACTTGCAGGAGACTAATGGTGAAACAGTCCCTCTGATACTAAAGTGAGATGTATTTCTCAGAGAGGAGGGGAAGCTGTTTCTGGGTCACCCCAGTAGAGTACCATACTTAATTACAGTCAACAAAAGTGTTAGTTTATCACAATGGCTTTTTTAGGTCATATAGCTTGTAATCAAACTGAGAAGCAAATAATCAGAGAACACTGAATAAAACTTTGGTTTTTAAACAGTTTTACAATTGTTGGGTAGTTTATGTAGTCTGTTTGTGAGTGGTTTTCAGACACATGACCGGTGTAGTCACTTTAGTGATATTGTCAATAGTGTACCAATGTATAGAGAAATTGTTTAAAAAAAACAAGTAGCATCCTGTTGGTCAGTGCTCCAAATTCTCATAACCAACTTGTGAAAGCTGCATGAAACCTTTTTGCCCTCTCGTGAATTTTCCGATCACATTTCCGATCGCATGGATTTTGATTGCAATGATTATGATATTATGATATTGCTATTTAAAATATCCTTAATAAATAAACAAATCAAAATGGCATACCGGTGTATTACACAGCCATCAGACTGCCCTTACTTAATTTATCACCAAAAACCAAAATATATTCTTCATGATTACCTCACAGTTTTACCATACGTGCTTATTTATAGCATAAACCTTAAAGGTTTATTAATATATTTCTTTCTTAAATATGTTAAAGATATTTTGAAGAATTTTACTGGTTTTCAGGGTCTTCCACAGTAGGGAAAGAAATGTTATGGACAGCAATGGTCACCATTAACCGTTCGATTACCATCAATCTTAAAAATACCTTTTTTATGTTAAACATAAGAAAGAAACAGGTTTGGAATGACATGATGGTAAATAAAGACAAAATGTTCAAATGTTCACTATAAAGGAAAATTATGTTATCAAAAAACAAACATATAAATTTTTCCACCTCATATTTCACTCTTAAAAGTTTGTGAAGAACCTTAAGGATAATTACATCATGTGCGTTGACGGAAAAGTGTGGCAACTTTTAATGATCACTGAAGTTTGTGGGTATGTGTCAGACCGTGAGTAATAGCTAATTTTAAAGATAAAGTCACATGCTCCCTTGATAATCAGAGTTTGGCTCTGTGTCAATTTATGGAGTAGTTGATAGCTTTTCTATTGATTTCAGCACCGCAGCACCCCTTATTTAACAACTCATTATCTTTTTGTGTAAACATGCACATTTTCAGAAATAGGTGTCTGTACGTGTGTGTCCGTGTGAGTTTGTTGCTCTGTGTCTGAGACTATTCAAGCATAGAAGCTGTTGAGTCTCTTAATGGTGGATAATGAATTGTTCATGCCTCAGTGGGCGTACATGACCCCGCTCTTAATGACCTGCTCTGTCCATGTAGCTCTATAAATAATGACCCAGTTCATACCTTCAAGCGATTAATTGATCAAAATTGGCAAATTATACAATGTGTCTTTTATTTTCATAAATAACTGCATTGTACGAGACCTATGATAAGGATTGTTGAGAATGTGTGTTAAAGTCTCTATTCAGTAGCTCAGCAGTACAGGTTGCGGAAAACAAACTCCACTACTCTCATTTTATAACAGGTTCTTGTGCAAAAGAAGCGCAAAGAAAGAAGAGAAAGTGAGGAAAGAAATGTTAAACGGGGGATGGCCGGAGCAAGCAGTTTGCAGATATGGAACTGGTTTGTTATGAGAGCAAAGTCTGTGTTAACATAAGCCCCTTGTCTGTAAATTTGTATGGGGCAGCTGGTTGGCTATTGGCTAATGAAGTGTATGTGGGTCATTAAACTGAGGGAAGAAGCCAAATGTTGTGGAGGCAGATGCTTTATAGTTTAACAACACACTGCTGACCTTCCTCCCACTATACTGCCCCCCTATATATAAACAGCCTCTCTTGCTTTCTCTATAAAATCTTTCCCTCTTCCCGTCACTTGCACTCATTGGCATTTACACAAACACAAAAACAAACACACAACACAACCTTGACACATATGGGGTGGCACTTTTTGTCAGTCTTACATAAGAGTCGGGTGCTCCGATCAGGTTTGGAAATTGAGAGTTTGAAGGCCCGAGTTTCTATTATAGATAACATATGTGTTATGAATGATCTAGGTGTTGTCAGAACTGGTTTTGTGGACTGTGCACATGCTTGGAGTACAGCTGTTATCTCATGGGGCCTCAGGTTTAAGTCTGGCAGAGACAAGAATTGATAGCAAGCAAAGCGGTATAGAGAGAAGATGATGGGATCTGGAAAGGACCACACGCCACTGGATCAGGGTTTAACCAAGGTGAAATAAAATAAAATAAAATAAAAACATTTTGGCTATTGAAAAAAATATGTATCATGTATATATAAGTACATTACACACATTATAAAATTTAAACATGTTTACATGTATATATTTATATTCATATATATATTTATTATATAAACCTGACATATTTTTCCCAAATTCATGCACGTGTGTGTATTTATATATAATAAATATACACAGTACACACTACAGGGGTGTACCCACCACTGAGGTTCGGACCTCTGTAACAGAAGCTGTAAAATAATTACCTTATATTAACTCTGCTTTGGTGCTGGAAATATAAAGAGTAAAGATGACAGATCTTCTCATCTGAGATGCCTCAGTGGTAGTGGTGTGCGATATATAGTCTGTGATAACATGATCCAGTATTTTGCAAAAAACATTCAAACCTCCCCTCCAAAGCGGAAGCATGAATTTAGAATTTGAGACATAGGGGCAGAAAAATTATTTATTTTAAAATATATTTATATGCCTATATAGCCTATATACACTATATTGCCAAAAGTATTTGCTCACCCAATAATCGGAATCAGGTGTTCCAATCACTTCCATGGTCACAGGTGTATAAAATCAAGCACCTAGGCATGCAAATGTTTTTACAAACATTTGTGAAAGAATGGCTCAGGAGCTCAGTGAATTCCAGCTTGGAAATCCAGTCATGAAATTTCCTCATTTTCCTCATATTCCACAGTCAACTGTTTTATAAGGATGTGGAAGCGTTTGGGAATGACAGCAACTCAGCCACGAAGTGATAGGCCATGTAAACTGTCTGAGTGGGGTCAGCGAATGCTGACTTTCTGCAGAGTCAGTCGCTACAGACCTCCAAACTTCATGTGGTATTCAGATTAGCTCGAGAACAGTGTGCAGAGAACTTCATGGAATGGTTTCCATGGCCGAGCAGCTGCGGCCATACATCACCAAGTGCAACACAAAGCGTTGGATGCAGTGGTGTAAACCTTGTGGACAGCCTTCCCAGAAGAGCTGAAGCTGTTATAGCTGCAAAGGATGGACCGAAGACATATTGAAGCCTATGGATTAGGAGTGCTATGTCACGTAAGTTCATATGCAAGTTAAGGCAGGTGAGTGAATACTAAAAAAATTATATTTATTTATTTTTAAATAAATTTCATGAATAAATATGATTATCTTACTTTAAGAACAACCAAAAAATCAAATTCAAAAGTTGCTTATATAACCAAAACCACGAAACGGACTAATCCGTATATTAATCTTGCATTTACTAAACCGAAAATCGATCAGCAGATTAGCAGACTGCAATCACTGAGCAAAAACTTGTAAACAAACATTATGTCTACGTGACATTAGTCTGCTGGGGTCATGACTGGAAAGTAAAAAAAAAAACAGAAGCCTGTGTTCCTCTCAAATACACTCAACATGCACATATCACAGGTTCCCCTTTGATCAGCGTATTGTTGGGGGTGTGTCACTGAAAGAAGATCCAGAGTGTTCTTGTAAAATATGTTCACACTCACCGTCTGCTGATGCATGGGTTAGCTGGTCATTTGGTGTGGTTGGAAGTTAATGTAGCATCAGTGTTTTGCACTGACCATAGAGAGTTGATGTGGGGAGAGTTCCTTAGTGGATGTGCTATAGGACAGCAACGCAGTGTTTGAACTATAGTTTAACTCTCCTCTATACTAGCCAAAAGGTCTCAATCAATAGTAATCCATAGGTTTTTGACTGTGTATGTGTATTTTCAAGGAAAACAAGGAAATGTTTTCTTTTTGTATCTGCAAGTGCATGTCTAACATGCTGTACACGTACACATTTACATTTTATATGCCATTATACTTTAGTATCAAGAGTATCAGATCAACTTTAAGAAAAAGAAATCCAATTTTTTTTTTTATACAAACAGAAAACATTCTATTTTGCAGCGTAAGTGTGGACAGGCAGACCATTCTGTTTCCCTAAACTTGGAGTTCCACCAATAATCACACAGAACATAACTTATCTACAAATCACTGACAACTTTTATTAAGCGCTGTTCAAATATAGAAATAATTGGAAACTAGATTTGCTTTTTGTGAAAGAAACGCAGTTTTACGCATTTTGAACATCAAACCTTGTTTTCTGTTGAATGAGAATCTACACATAATGTCCTGTAAAAGTGACAATAATATAGATGTATGGAATAAAATAGGCTTTTGGAAGAAAAGAACAGTCTCTAAACCAGCTTTACACTATAAACTTAAATGCTTTGATACTTTTAAAATAAGACAGCACACTGTAGAATTAAAATCAGAAATAATCAGTTTGTATGTCATTTTCATATTCAACCAAGAGGTTTGGAGTCTTTAAAAGGATAGTTCAACCTAAAATGTTTTATTATTTGTGTTCTGAACCTTTTTTCAATGACTGGTGATCATACATTAACAATCAATTTAAACAACATTTACTGTGTGTGAATTATGACCATATCCATTAAAAGCCTCAGGCAGAAATAACTGCAAAGGCCTGACAACTGAAAACTAGCTGTTGCAAGTTTAAACTTGATATAGATGCTTGAAAGTGAGTAACTAAGACCTAGTTTTGTCCACCACTGGACAAGTCGCATTTACAACATATATTGTTTGAATTACAAAAGTTTTACGATTTTTCTTAGCCAATGTTGCCTAATAAACTTTTTTTTTTTTTTTTACATTTGTTTACAAGCTGGCAAAAATCTGTCCTTGCACTTATGCACAAGGCAAAGTCCTGCCAATGCCCTGCACCTCTAGCCGTACTTTATTCATGAAAGTCATGGTGAACCAAAGTCCTTTGCTACTATGAATACTGGTCAAGAGAACACCATCTGCTTTATCAGTATGTAGTTCATAGGTTAGTCCAGAGTCGTTGTGGAACAATCCTTCTCATTTTCCACCAACTCTCCATTCATATGCGTGTTTCCTATGGCTCAGTGTATATTTGTATATTCACATGTGTGAACGTGAATGACTGGAGTCTGTTATATGAGATATAGATTATGACACGTGTAGTTCTCTGCCAACTTTTAAAGGTGATACGGCTTAGTCAGGAATAGAAGAAGCCAAGGCATTTATATCCTGTATCACAGGCACATTGCTAGTGTAAAATGCCCTTCCTTGGTGCCGAAAACACGCTTTTAGTCTGTTAAAGTCACAAACACAAGAAATTGTATTTTTGAAAAATGCCATATGTTTAAACAAGCGAACAAACAAAAAGCTGTTTTGTTTTACAAGGAGCTTCACATGAGACACCACGTGGAGATCACACAACCAGCCGAATACTACTAATTTAGCTTGCCAACCCGCTGTTATTAGACACTGGATGTTACTGGTATGTGAAGTAAAAGAATCACGGTGGACTCTGAAAAGGCCTAATAACTGAAATGCGTTTACTGAAAACATACATTTTTGTTTATTCGCAGCGAATTTAAATAGAATATTTATATTTTTATTTATATATGAATATTTATATTTATACGATTTCTCGTATCAGCCGAATGCAACATCAACAAAATTCATTAATTCATAAAGTGTTTTTTTAGCGTTCAGTATGAGTGTGTAGCAATATCAGAATTCTCATCAAATATTTTATTTAGGCATTTCCCAGGGAGCGCAAACACACAGCCAAGACGCATCTATGTCACAACAAGTCTATTTCTGTCATTATCTGTGCAGGCCACCCTATGAGCAATGAAATATTGGGTCACGTGCATGGCAGCCAGTGAACTTCTAGTGATCACGGTGTTTAGTCGTGAAGATAGGGTGGACAGAGACATGACTTACTCACGTGAGTGACACTCAGTGGAGGATCCTAATTGGTCAGTTCTTTGTTTCCTTAACATTCAACTGTACAAAAGAATTAAAAATTAAAAAAAGAAAATTAAATTAACACAGCCAACACACTATTCATTTCTTAATTTTATATATTCAAACTAATATAATACATGTATTTACAATTATTTATAAATCATGTAGATGTGTGATATTTAGTAGTCAGTGGAAATTGAAGAACTGGTGTTGAGTTCGATCTTAATTTAAAGAGCTTTAGTACGTTTAAATAGCAGGAGCAAGTCTAAAGCTTATTGCATCATAACAGTTTGCAATCTCTGCTTATCTTCTGCAAGAGTGGAATTGTGTGTGACAGGTTTCAATATGTTTGCTTAGACAAAATTACTGAAAATGCTCTCAGAGGCACAGAAAACCCAGCAAGAATAGCTTGAAGGGGCAACCCCGAAGAAAATCTAAAGGATCTAATAAATGTATAAATAAAATGGTTTATATAAGAACTAAGAGATCTATTTTAGGTAAAAAGGGTTATGGTTTTGAATTGACTAGCTGTGTGCACATGTATGTACACACTGGGTCAAACCAGACTGTGGTTTGTGGGTTAAATATAACATCTGTATGTTGAGTTCACTGGGTTCATGTATATGACTGTAGTGCAGTGAAGGATTGCAAGACCCTGAAGGACTTGTGGGATTGGAAAGAAACCCATTACCCCGGTGTGTGTGTGTGTGTGTGTGTGTGACTGAACTCTAAGATTGCACGACCTTGAAGTGCTTGAGGATGAATTTTCTTCTGTTTCTGTTGGCTTCACTACAATCCAAAAAAGAAATTGTTTTTTACTGCTAAACCCATTTTATTTCACAAAGATAATCTCTTTTCACATGTTAAGTATATTTTTTATATTTTATATCCATTATTTATTTTGTGGAAATATGGTTATATAGGCAATTAAATTTTTTTTTAATGAATTTCAGAAAGTTCTTTTATAATTATTTTAAATATAACAGACTATACTGTACCTGACAAAAACACGGTTAGAAAGATTCTTGTGATGTCTTAAGGTCTGTTCACACCATGAACGATAACTGTCTATAAGGATAACTAACGCCAATGGCCAAAAAAAATCTGTTTGGTTGTCAAGCTTTTTAGAGTTAGATGGATTCTGATTGGCTGCCAGGGCTGAAATAGTTGCATCCATATATAACTACTATACGGTAGTTGTATCCAGAGAATGTACTACATATTTTTTAAATCATATGCCTGTGATACACTGCTAGAATTGTGACTCATACGTCCGTGATCCATATTTCCTACCTGAAAGCACAGTTCTGATTAATGTACATGTATAACAAGCTCTTATTGGAAGTTTCAGCAAAAACAACTTCTTTCAACTTTCTAAATGGAACAAAATAAACAATATTTTCCAGAACCAGCACCTTATAAAATGAGATGGAATGAGATGCCAGCGACCAAACTCACAGTTTTCAGTGACTTCATACCAGACTCAAACAATGGCTCATTGACCAAGTACTGGCAAAAGCAAACTGTAAACAGGGTGGTGTCCACCACTGAACTAGAATTAATGAAAGCTTTGTTACGGTCCGACCAAATGCAGATTTAGAATCCGTTTTTTAAAGGAAAGCATAGTCTAAAATCTGTGTCATAGGTTTCTGTGGACTGCTGGCACTGGTGTCCTGGTGTCAACAGCTGCAGTATGCCTCTTTAAAAATAGCAGAAGAATGACGCTCTACAAAAGTACTGTATCACGTATCACATTATGTAAACTGCTATGTCAGAAAGAACAATGGGATAGCAATGAAACGATAAAAGACAACGCGCAAGGATTTGTGTTTGCATAAACCGAGCACATGCATCCTCAACCACATGTTTGCAATTCGTGCACAGGAAATAAAAAAGCTAATGAAATCTTCGAGTTGGTAAAGCCAACCAGAGGAAAAACACATTTTCTGTGCCCTTTATGCTTACAGGGTGCTTTGCAGAACAGGAAATCACAGCTGTATGGACAAATCCACTCCATACTCCGCTCCAGTTCCCTCCTCAGTCAGTAAGAGAGCCCTTGTTCTTGACTGATTGTGAATGCTGCACTGTTCTGCTGCCATCTCTGAGGCCTGTTTATGGCTCCTGCCCCAGACCAACTCTCTCTCTTTCAGACCTCTAATGTTTGCATAACTTCAGTTTTAGAATCATGAAAAATGAATGCAAATGTCTTGTTTTGGCTGAAGGTTAGGAGTCTAAAAAAGATTGCTGAGACAGGGTGAGACTGCTTGTATAGCTCACAATTAGGTTTCAAAATTTGAAATGCTAAGCGAGTTTTTTCAGAACTGGTCCACGTACTACTTTATTTACACATACGAATTAATAAATCATAAACGTTCTGCTACAAGCATTATCTTTGGACTGCAAGCCCATTTTCCCAACAGTATTTCACATAGTTGAAATATCATCAGTCTGAGACAGCAATGAATCACTTTCTAAGGTCACTGTGTCCAAATGACAGAGACAAACACAGAAAAATTATTCATTTTGGCCTGCACGATGAGAATTGCCACACGAGAATGAGGCAAGAGGCACAAAATACTTGCCGACCATATGCAATTTGAATGAATGCATTTGTGCAAAAAGATGCACATATATCTTTAAATGCATGTTTGACTTTATACCATATTTCATGATGCACCTTTATTACGCCTTTTTAAGACATTAAAGAGACTGATATAGCTAAAATAATTAGCAAAATTATAATGGGCCCTTTCACAGTCTGTCACAGGGACACAGTCACAGTGCTACTTTAAGGTTTTCTTTATATTTATAACTGGCTATTTTGGGTTATCACAGTGTGTACACTGCGAATGATATTGGAATAAACTGAAAGTACCTCCGCTATCAACATGATGTTCCTCTGTTCACTGGTTTAATAACGTTGATCAGCCAAAATAGGCTTGGCATGAGGGTATATTTTTAAAACAGTGTGTTCCGTACATGATCAGGCAGGCGGTGTTCATATCCAGGGTTATCAGAGGTCTTATGACTAAATCTGCTTCCCTTTTCTCTGTGTTAAAGAGTTGTTTTATAGATGTGTGTGAAGAAGGAAAGTGGAAAATGGAGCTCTCTACATTCTCTGCATTCCTCATTGAGTGGAGAAGACCATGAGCTAACATTGAATCTCTGGCTACTTCAAATGAAACTATTTTATGATTTAAAGAGAGCTTTATATGCAGATAAAAGCAATTCATAAACCTTGATTTATATGCGTATAAAGCGAAGGTGTCAGGCTACTGCATCAACACGACCAATTTCTCCTCACAAATCTGCATTATTCTCATTTTTTCAGGTACCTGAGCCTTTAACTTGGGTCAACGTAGCACTCGAATTGAATCGGACTCTTCAATAGTAAAGGAACTCAGTTCTTGATATCATTTGCGCTTTGTCCTAATACTTTTTATGAGACATACAATAGTGCTGCCACTTTAGCACGATGAAGACAGAGAAGACATTTGAAACACAAAATATGAAGTTTTATTTTATTGTAGACAAATCACACCAAATACAAATACTCATTTACCCAGACATCCACTCTTTCTTTAATAAAATACAGCCATTCTTATTTTTTATTTTTTTTTACATCGGATTCAAATATGACATCGCAACCAATTCCATTCATATTCTCTGGATTGCACTTAAAACATAAAATTACCCAATAAAAGACACCACTTACTTTACAAATGGCATTTGCTTAGCAGATCTTAAGGCACATAAGCCTTTATCAGGCCATTTGTTTAGCTTATTGCATTCAGTTGCATCAAATTCAGCACATTAAATTGCCAACACGTACAACACAAACATTAATAAAAAAAAGAGCCACCTAAAAGTACACGCATCTTGCAGATAAAAAGCTTGATAAAAATGATCAAAGCGGGATTTATTTTAAGGCAGATTTATTCACGTACTACACATTAAATATGATAAATATTACAATTTCTGTCTTTTATTTCCCTTCTAAAAATGTGTAACCAGTTCAAGTTTACCCCTTCAATATGAAGGACAATCTCACTGGTTGCATACCAACAGGTTAATCTCTTCCACAAATGAATCTTCAACTGAAAATTGGCTTGTGAGACACAGGTCTTAAGACATATCCTCTTTAAATCATCACACTTGATTTTGACTTCGTATTATTTTTTTATAGTGCACAATGGCAGCAGTTTCACAAGAAATTATTTTAGCACACTTAAGACAAAGGCACATTTTATGCAATGAACCAACAAAGATGTTATAGTCTTTACTCCAGACCCCTTAGTGGTCTACCTCTTCAGGAAAGAGGTCATCACACACGCTTTACTTAAAAGAATAAAACATGCAGCGACATGCTGCCTCTGAAAGAAACAAGGTTCACTTTATGTGACCATTTCAACCAGCCTCCGTTCCCTTTTTAATCTGCTCATAGACAGCTGATCTAGGTCTAGTAAAGTAATCAGCAGGTAAATCAAATTAAGATCTTCTTTTAGGAGAACATTAATCTTCTTCTGTTGTCACAATGAGAGAAATATCATTGCTAAATCCTTTCAACACACAGGTAGATATTTATGTCAGCTTAAGTCACCAGTATGGGCCACTGGTTGCAATGTGCCCCCAACTCTGCCAGTTTGGGAAAATGCCACTGAACTGGAGCGGACTTTTACATTTATTTACTTCCTTGTCTTGTGTTTTCCTGCCTAACTTTCTAGATTCGTTCGGTTTATTTCCCTTGTTTGAGGAATTCCATGTGTTTTTTTGTTGCCAAGACATTGAAACCAGTCCATAGTTTCTGCCATCGTTATTGTCCCAGTAGATCTGTTCTCCAGTTTTGTAGCTAATGCAAAATTCGACCTTATTCTGAGGGGGCACATACCCTGGCAGTTCGATGGCAAATGAGAATATGTCTGTATCCTGACAACCGTAGACATTATTCATGAATGTGCATTCCACATCCTGGAAGGTCTTCCAGGTGTCGAAAGTGATTCGCACGTGAACTGACTTCTCGTAGGCCAGGTTGCGCACTTTGATGGTGCCGGTGAGGGCTCGCTCCTGTAGGGTACAGTTCTCCAAACAAACCAAGTTCTTAAGCAACCGACTACGAAAATCTAGGTAGTCTGCTGCTGGCTGTGGAAAGTCTAGAATTCTGCTCTGGACCGAATTTATATGGAGAGTGGAGAGCGCTGTGATGTCCTCTAGGTCTTCTAGGTCAAACTGCAGTTCAGATGTTATAGGTTCTCGGTTGTCGAAAGTTGAGAAGACATGCACCGCGGTTAGTGACATACCCTTTGAGTCGGCAAACACAACCTTCTTCTTGGCTTTGGATTTTGAGGTCTGCCAGTCTAGATGAGGGGGCTCCAGGTGGGCTCTGGAGCTCAAGCAGGGCCGAAGGGGTTTGTAGCAGGTGTTGACCAGGTTGCATGTCCTGTAGTCTTCATAAGAGCTCAGGAAGCTGCGCAGTGGGGGAGAATGGGTGATGTACAGCTGCACAGCCACGTCTACCGGCATAACTGGACCCGGCATTGGGGGAGTGAGCAGATGAAGAACTCTGAAAACAAACAAGATGTGTGAGTACAGTGCCTTTTAAATGTTTCTTTAGACATTCTGCTATTAAGTTATATTTTAGCAGGAACCAGTGTGCCTTCATGAAGCTACACAACACAAATTAGACATGAGTGGAAATGACAAATGTTCGTGACAGCGGCCCTCGAGCCCCCACAGGAAGTAAAAACAAAAGGTTGCGGGGCTCTTAAGCATTTTGATTTTACATGTAAATGTGGGTGATTAACTTAGGTTTTCAAACATGTCAGTAAATACAACAGTTACGGAAAACAAAGTGATTCGAGAACTTCGCATCATAACACTCGGCATTACAAAACTTTTTGTTATAAAAAAAAAAAAAAAAAAATATATATATATATATATATATATATATATATATATATATATATATAAAAAAAACATTATTACTTTTTTTATATAAATCTTTAAGATAATCGACGTGTCCCTGCTGTGCTACATGCACCAGAAGACACATTGTATTATTAAACCCTATTTGTTTAAACGTTCTTACCTTGTGGAACTCATAGAGAAAGTACTTCAGTTTAAAGTGGTCTCTTGAGCGAAGCACATTGCACGAGAGACGGATCCGTAAGCAATCCCAGAGCGCTGATTTTCAAGTAAAAGTCGTTGTTTCAAGGGTTCACCCCCAGATCTGAAACCTGTCCCCCGTGCTCTGCCGACACACCCACTCCGCTCCCCGCTCGCTGCGGCTCCTTTAATAAAGCTCGGGGCCGCTTATTTGCATATTCCACACCCCATCCGGTGACCGAGCCGCACATGTCGTGTCCACCAATCATCTCTCGAATAGATTTAGTACCGCGGACCCCTGTCGGTACACATTATATCGCACTCGCGTGTGAATATCTACTGCCAATTACCGTGGTATTGTTAAATTGTCGTCCTGTTGGGTGGATAGTGATAGTTGTAGTTTATTATCTCTTTTATTTAAAGACTTGTAAACGTTAGGCCGTGTTCGTTCAGATGGAGGTGACACAGCAGGGTAATCTTTAATCAGTTGAGAGTGATTGTTTGCCCAGTGAATGTGGGTCATGGGTAAAGTTAATCTTTATTTCTGAAGGTTGTAAGAAAGCACGAATCTAAACTTAGCACTGGCACTAACGAATTAACACAATTGTTTTTAACACTAGAATTAAAACCCTACAGTGTCTGGTATGTTACCCCTGGTCCAAAGGTACAAATGGCTCTTCTTTGGCCCCATTACCTGACTGTGGCGCATGATAATATATTTTTACATGCACTTCAACTTCAGGCCATGCAAGCTATACAAAAACGACCTTTATCTGTCGATCAGTCTCTTGTGTTTCTCTCATAGCTGTGTGATTTTATCACCACTTGGTGATCATTGTTTGATTAAAGTGACGACATACTCGGATTGATTGATGCGTACAGTCACATGTTCACCTCACTGATCAATACCTTAGCACCTTTCTTATTGATGTGCAAATGCTGTAGCTGTTTCGACTGTATGTTTTGGCGATTAGAGGTTATCGGCCCAACGGGGCACGTATTATTATTATACGCGTTCAGATGTGTTATAACATCTAAGACCATCTCTCTCACGGAGACAACGAGTCTGATCGCCAGGGAGCGCGTGGGGATGCTATGAGAAAATGTCAGATAGGAGGAGAGACGTTTTGCGTTCCCCCGAAAAACTTTGCGTCCCCTCGCAGTCTCGCAAAAGTTGCGCAGAAGAACGCAAAGGCTTTAAACTTTTTAAACGTTTTACTCCCGTTTCATGTTTGTTTTTTTTTTGCATCACCGTGTTCCTTCACGTAACACTTGCATCAAATGCATAGCTTAAAATACTAAATGGCAGCTTAATGCATTGATGTAAAAGTAGGCTATTAGTCTGATATCTTTGTGTCGCATGCATTACATTAACACTACTTGACTACAAAATGCATTTCATTACATATTTTAACAGATACATTTTCGGGGCATTTGTGGTAGAATAACATCTGCAATCATTTAGACTGATCTCATGCAAAAACATTGTTGCACTTCTGTGGATTAGACTATAACCTTACAATTGCATAATAAATCCCGAGTCATGCTGCCAACCCCCACCTTGGCACACGAGCCTGAAATAAAACGAGCGCTTGGCTTTGTCACAAAACCTTAACGTCTTATTCCGTGCAGTTGTTACAAACTAGAATATACAATGGTGGAGAGAGACCTCTAGTGGACATTATAAAAAAGTTTGCATTTTTGAATCGAGTCTTAGATGTAATCGGCAACTGCATTACACACTATTTGTAATGTATATCTCCCATGTCCAATGAAATACAAGAGTCCTGTCAGTAAAATCTTATTTTAGAGACGCTTTTAGATGGATAGACAAACAAAAAAGTGTGGCGTGTTAAATAGCAGTTTGAAGTGCATTTCAACATCCTCAAATACAGACGGACTATTTCATGGGTCAGTCTCGTGCTAGTCAGATTTGCAAGCACGTGACCAAATTCAACCAATCAGTAAATCAGATGCTCTCCTGACCGCCTAACTTTGGATGCACCACATCCAATTATCTAAAAACGAGAACTTGGCATAGAGGGCTATTTGACATGTTGCAACTTCACAAACTTAAAAAATTACAAATGCAAATCATGTCATCAATAACTGTGGTACACTTCATCAGGCCACTGAACGTAATTCAGTAGATGTCATAGATTTACAGAATTAATTATTAATATTTTTTATTATTTTACAATTATTCCTAATTCATTGTTTTATTATTATTTCAGAATTGATGCATTTCATTTATTTAATAACTTATTTAATTATTCACTTAATAATTGCATTATAGATAAATATGCTTTGTTTGAAATTTTCTTTCTTTTGTTCCTTTTCAAATTTACTTGAAACAGCTAGATGGACTGTCTTTAACAGCACTGCATTTCTCGGAGCTGCAATAATATCCAACAGAGGGCGCTGTTGTTCTGAATAGAGCTCACAGGCATTGAATCAGACTCAGTGACCAGCCCCTCCGTAAAAAGACGTGTTGCAGTTATTAGCGCGTGCAGACTTTCAGTATATTACTGTAAGACCCGAGGTTGGCTTCTTAATCTGTTTCTATAAATCATCTTTAAAAAAAACCCCTTGCTGCTTCCACTAATGAAGCAATTTGGTGACGTGTGCCAAGATGCCGACTGACACAAGATGCAGAGCGTGCAAAAAAACTTGTGCGTTTTAATCTTTTGTAAAGTTTTTTTTAAAGCTGAACTCCATGAGGCAGCAGAAATTCTGATACCCCGAACAAATGAATGTTTCACAAGCAGTCACTGGTGTCTTATTATTTTCTTATTGGCCAAATAACCCGTGAGCCCTGGGTTTCAACATGGCACAGCTTGCAACCTCTACTGTGTCAGAACTAATTTTGCGTGTCTTGTATCACTCGTTGCAGTTTTCCATTGTAAGGAAAGAGTAAGGCTCTTTCCAAAGTAAGGCTCAAGAGGGTGAATGTGGCGCAAGGCCAGGTTGGAGAATAGAACATTGCAAGGATGTCCGAATGGGTCACTTCTCCACTTTGTACAAAACTGTTCCGATGTGGGAAGCATCTTGAGCCCCTTTGTGTGAACCTCAGGGGTCCCAGTTGGGTTTTGGGGAGGATGGTGTTGTTTCCCTGTAGATCGGGATGGGAAAGGGGGCCTTAAATGGGGCATCTGGCTGAAAGCCTGTTTTAAACACTTGATTTATGTGCACAGATTAAGAGCCAGTCTTTTTAGTAAATGATGTGTCTGTGTATAAAAAAGAGAGAGTGTGTGTGTTTGAGTGTGTATTTGTTTGATAGACTGGGCTGAAGATGTGCAGCTCATTGAGATTCTGTCTCCAAACACATCATGTAATGGACAATAGTTCAATGTCTGCAGAAGACATATACAACCACTTAAGTATCTGGTAAGATCTTAAAAACAATTTTGCTAAACATTTTAGATCTCCTTCATTTAATTTTCAGAGAACTAAATTAAGGGCACAATTTGATGAGGAATATTAAGGTAACTCAAAAGCAGTCATTATATATTATACATATTTTCTTAGTGTGAATTAAATTGTCTGGTTTTCTGACATGATGTAAAACGGTCAGTTTGGTTTTTTATTGCATTTAATTCTGTTGACATTTTTTAACTGTCCTTGTTGAATGAAAAACTAGTTGAACTGAACGTGCCTCTCTGTACATCTCACTGAACAGTTAAACTAAATATATAGGACATAAACCACAGGACATTAATTGAAAACAATATTTTTTTTTGGGGTGAACCATTCTTTTAAAAATTACAAAACTGGGAAAAAAATAAATAATACCTTTAATAAGAAATAAGTCATTTTATTTGTTCAAACTGCTGATTCATTCAGGAATTCAGTAAATATCTCATAATGTGCATTCTATCTGCCCTAAATAGTATTGAAAATTACTAATATCACATAGAATTTAGAGTGGATATATGCACATTGAGATGCAGGGTTTATAATAGGGGCTTTGAATCATTGGTTCACACGACACGCATAAAACCCAGATTCCTTCAAGACTGACGCATGAATGTTCATGCATTGCTCTGATAGCTAATGTTTTTGTTGATTAAACTGAGCAAAAACAGGCAATATTCAGATTTTCCATGGTTACCTATGAGAAAAATAATTATAGGTTGTATCGAATTTAAAAAAAAATCAAAAAGAAGGATAAACCATGAATGAACTTTTGCTATATATTCGAGACAGGACTAGATAAGTGTGTTTAGTTGTTTTGCTCAGATATTAAAACATAGTTTGCTCGGCCTACACAGCTAGGTCAAAAAATTAGTTTGTTACTGTAACATCTGTAGGCTGTTACTATGAAATATAGACCTAGTCAAAGTAAGCCACATTTACGTGGCCAGGAACTCTTAGCGACATTGCATTCAGTTCTCTAGCACTGTGAAAAAGACTAGTAGCTCTGCTAAATCTTCAGTTGGCCAACTCGGACACTGCTTTCCTCTCCTGTCTTTTCCCTGGAGAGTGTTTGGTGGCCACTTTTAACCCAAAGCGTTGTGTATTCTCTGCGTGCAGCAAATTAACAAAACAAACACCGCTAATGCATGGTTTAATCCAAGTCAAAGCTCTATGAATCTAAAAAGAGGATTACAGGAAACTGAAGCTCTTGACTCTGGCATCTTTCGTGCATACATAATGCCTGTACACAGCTAAAGAGCTGATTAATATTGTGGAATTTAAATCTGTTTACCATTCATATATCAGATCAATGTTTAGTTGTTTACCAACAGTCACCCAGCTCATGCAAATTCAACACACATGCAGAACTACATCCTCTGCAGCACCCCGCCAAATATTTCGCATTTTCCACGGCTGAGGAAAAAATGGCGATTATTTCTTTTAAATAAATATTATTGTTTTTATCTCTTGGTGAGATGGCAATTTATGTGGCGAGTAAAGAATAGCTGAAAAGCCTTTCTCTAAACTTGTCTGTCGTGTTGGCCTTGACAGTAAATGCACTTCATTGCTGCTAGTTCAGAGCACAGTCTTTGGGAAGACAGTGAATTGATTCAGGAATGAATTTTGCAAATTCAGAACCATTCGATACAATTCACAATGAAGTATGATCAAATTCCTTCCGCTTTTACTTGTGTCTCGATTCATCATTTAGGTGCATCATCAAAACAAGAGTCACTTCATGAGCATTTTATGGTTTCCTGTGAGAAAAGCCAAAAGTTCCATCATATCATATACAAACAGGAACTTAAAGGTATTCATAGGAACCTGTCAAAATACATATTACCTGTCAAAATTACTCAAATAAGTATTTTACTTAATGCAATACTAGACCTATACTACTACTAATAAAATTATTGTTCAAACATTATTTTTTAAGGAATATTTATCAGAAGAAATATTTGCCAGAACGTATTATTTGATAAAAGTGTATTGAAATCATTAAAATGGAATGCAGAATGTTAATGGAAAACACAGAACACATAATTGTGTAAGAATAAAACTAAATTTAAGAAGAAAAAATGTATTCCAATGGGCCTTAAAATTTTGTATTTGTTAAAAATATAATAACCTATAGAAGTTTTATTGTTTTAATTAATTTCACATGTTTTTTGATGAAAATGGAATAAAAAATAAAATGTATTTTATAATATAAGGAATAGTTTTTATTAATACTTGAGGGTAAGTAAATGATGACAGAATGTTCCTTTTTGGTGATCTATTCCTTTACAATGAGGTGAAATCTGACGTATTAACCTAAAGTCTATTGACCAAATCCATTTGTACTTGAGCATAATATTGTAATCTATCTCTGCTCGCTTGGCTGACTCAGAATGTTCTAGGTAGCGAGTTAAGCCTTCAACAGATGACTCTGAATCTAGCCTCTTTGTTCAACAATTTAGCTGCACAGCTTGCTTA
Source organism: Puntigrus tetrazona (assembly GCF_018831695.1). Classification (NCBI taxonomy): domain Eukaryota; kingdom Metazoa; phylum Chordata; class Actinopteri; order Cypriniformes; family Cyprinidae; genus Puntigrus; species Puntigrus tetrazona. The sequence continues at coordinate 8,141,094 of NC_056715.1, read as the reverse complement.
TTAAATGTGTCGCTGTAGGCAGTTGTGAAACTACAGAAAAGCCTGAACAAAAGAGGCATTTTCTCCCCACAATATTTTCCTCTTTTTCTCCAATTGGCTCATCAGGGGGGAGGTGAAAGCCACTTAAATAGCACATTTCATCGATCTGAACCATCCAGCTCTTCTGTTTTCTGTGACCATCATTTTAGACCACTGAGTGCACAGCGGATAAAGCCACTGCTCTCTAAAAAATACTCTCTCCCAAACACCTATATACACACACACACACACACACACACACACACACACACACACACACAATACACAATATACATGGTTTATGAAAGTGCAACACTGTTTTATTGATCTTGTGTAAGAGCTGAAGGACTTCAAATCTCTCCATTCAGCTGTGTTAAGCACTGTGAACCAAAAGTGATTTAAAAATCAAATTTCGCTCTTTTAAAAAATATATATATACATATTTAATTCATGTCATTTCATTTTTTATTGTTCTGAATATTATTTGCAAAAATCATATACAGCAGTTTTCATGATGAGTAAAAAGTCATACAATTATTCATATCTACAAACACGTTAATTTAGGTTTAGTTACAATATGCACAACTGTGTGCAACATCATATTTAATGCGATTAGTGTGATTGTTAAATATTATACATGAACTACTTTCTCTGTCTATTTGTCTTCCTCTTCACAACAGGATTTTTTTTTTTTATCCTTTGCTAAGTCATATTTTTGACACCTGACATCGCCGCCTTTCCATCTTTCTCACATGCAGCAACATTCATATCCTCCCCTGGGTCCAAGAAAGCATTGATAGCAGATGTTTCTCGTTTTTTAACCATCTAAGAACTTGACAAAGAAGTTGCAGACAGAATGCCATCCTTCTCCGCAGTAGCTCACAGCGGGCTCCATGTCTGAGAATCCATCATTCACTACATCTCCGAAACCCTCCTCCTCTTCTTTCTTCACCTCCTCTTCCTTTTCTTTCTGTACTTCTTTTTCTTTCCTCGTGGGTGCTTCCGTTTTCCGTTTGCTCTCTTCTGGCATTCCCTTGCTCGTGTGCGTGGTGGTCTCTTCTCCGCTTCTCTCTGTGAGTTTCATGTGAGATGCGCTGGGTGCTTTCTTACACAGACGTGTTTTCAGGACTTTCTCCCCCTCGCAGGCGTTCTTTCGTTTCTTCAGTTTGCTCACCACCTGTTTCCAGTACTGGGAGGACTGAGTGCTGTAGATGGAGCATTCCTGAGGTTTTCCAGCGAACTGGCAGGTGTAGTGAGACCCGAGCCCCTCCTCGCTTGGGGCGGTGCAGCTGACCTGAAGCAGGATGTTGGCTCCTCTCTCTAGCGACTCCCAGGTGCAGCGGTGCCCATCTTTAGTGCTCAGTTGACCTGACCCCAGCGAGGGATGTGCCACGATGCTCTCTGATCCAGTCACTGCATCTGATGGCTGCTTGGACTTCTTTTTCGCCTCAGAGAATGACAGGACGAGGAGGAGGAGGGAAATGATGAAGGGTAGACTCCGCCCTCGCATGGCCGCGTGAATGCAGGAAGAATGGAAGAAATCCTTGTTTTAGGGTACACACAGCACCCTCAGAATGCAGATATGGACACAGCACCTGCAAAACACACCGGACAAAATGATGCAGGGTTAATATAGTCAACTAACGTTATATATTATTTATAAGCCATTGTTGGGCTAACCAAGACTTTTCGTAACATTTGGATTTATTGATCTTTTGTTGGTTTTGATAGCTTCCGTTGTCCTTATTTGTAAGTCGCTTCGGATTAGAGTCTGCTAAATGACAAGATGTAAACTACAATAAAATAATTAAAAATTTAAACATTAAAAAGTCTAGTATTTTAAATGTTTAAAATACATATTTCAAATAATTTCTATTACATAGAAAAAATATATAATTTATGTAGTTTAAATAAAACGTTCATATTTTTATACAGTATTCAGTACAGCAAAGTTTAAAGTTTTAATACATTTAAAAATGTAATTAAATTTTTTTTTTTTTTTTTGCAGAAATAGCTGCCAAGACACCATTTCTCATTTTTATTTAGTTAAATTGTGCTATAATAATAATAATAATAATAATAATAATAATAATAATAATAATAATAATAATAATAATTTACAAATATAAAAATAAAATCTTATTGAATATTAGTAAAAAAGATTATTAGTAATATATTTTTAATTTAGAGATTCTGACACTGACATGAGGCGGCGTACATATTTAAGTCTTGAAATGTTTTTTAAACTTTTTTTTTTACGTATTGAATCTTTTTGTACCAAATCTTTTTATACCAAAGTTAAAATTATTACATTTAGGTTTTATAATTTGTAATTTTTTCTTGTTTTGAATAAATCTGCTTGTGATTTAACAATTTAATTTAACAATGGCCTGATGATGCACCAAATAACGTCCCACCATAGTCCTCCTCACAAACAAAACTAGCACAGATACGATGCTTTTCCCTCCTTCTTTTATGCAGCTCAAACACAACTGGAAAAATGTCGTATTCTGGTTTCTCTCAGTGCTGTTTTACTTACCGAGCGGAGTGTTCCTTCAGGACTGTGAGATGGAGAGGCTTGTGGAAGGATAAGAAAGCGGGGGGAGAAATAAAGGATGGAAGTAAGGGTTAAAGAAAAAAAATGAGGGGGGCTTGGATGGTGGATGCTTTTTGGGTTTATCAATAGGGTATCCAAACCTTCCAAATCTGGCACCTCCCTCCTCGTCTGAAGACAAATGGACACCCCTCACCCCATCTCTTCTCTCCACTTCTTTGTCTCCTTTCACTCAATCTTTCTCTCTCTTCTCTCTTGCTTATCCTGAACACTTTGTGTCTTGTGGCATAAATATCATTTTTTGTCTTTGACTAAATAAACAAAAATAACTGAAACCATTTCAAAAGGGAGACTGCTAATTACTTCAATGTTAAAAACATCAGATAACATTTCCTTGTAATTTGGGCATGTTCCTTTTTAAATTTACTTATCCTTGGATCAGCGAGCACCCAAAAACTCCCTAAGGGGAATGGATTTTTTTTGGTAAACATTTTTGCAGTTTAAAGCTGTAGACTTGAAAACCCCTTATTTATGTGCCTGTGATTTTGTATTTGTGTTCATAGTCTGAAAGAGTTATGTGTGTGTTAGTTATTTGCATTTGCGTACATGCTTACGTACATGGCAACACTTTCTAATCCTAAACCAACCCCGTGGCCGGGTTGTGCTCTGCTCTTTTTCTGCTCGGTTAATGCAGATTCTTGACAGTCAGTTGTGTCTCCATACCAACCGAACCCCAGCTGCTGACCTACAGCAGACACTGGTAAAGTCGTACATGGCTGTTGTCTTGCTCAGGGCCTCACAGGCAGTTTGGACTCATTCCAAACCCTGAATGTGCTTTTGGGAATTACGTGTTGAACTGTGATGGACGTATGAGCATCTATCAGCATCTCATGAGTAAGGAGCTTGCGGGAATCATATAAATTAATAGTCTGCTTCTGCATTAAAATTTTCATTTTGTTGTCTTTAGTATTTTCTATTTTAGAATAAACTTTTATTTATTTATTTATAAAAGGGTTAATTATTTGTACTTCATATTTGAAAAATTAAATGACTACTACATCATGTTCTTGCTTTGTGCATTTGCTTTTTCTTTATGTAGTGACTCAAGCATTGACCAGTGAGAGCAATAGGAAAAAAGCAACAATTTGGGTATTAAATATGGCCCTGAGATGCACTGCATAGTTCTTCATTTTGAAGATTGATTAAATGTTTTTAATTTACCACGAGAAGAATGTGTGGCATGTGTGAAGGTTTTCAGCTCAAAGAATGTGTTCTTGTTAATATTCGAGAAAGAATCTTAGCAGTGCTTTCTCAGCAGATCACAGCAGCAACATCTCCCTCTGCTGGTGGTGGAGATTTCTACAGGTGTTATTTTGCAATGGTTGTGAGCTATTCGAACAATAAAAATAAAGTTCAGGACACTTTAAATAGCTAGTTTGTAATGTAAAACAGCAGTAAAATTAGTGAAAGCCTTTGACACCGAAAGACTATTGATGTTTAGTTATATACTGTAAGTTTTGGGCAATGATTAATTGTGATCGATTCCAAAATAAAGGTTTTTGTGTACATAATACATGTGTGTGTACAATGTTTACTTATTATGCATATATATGTATATTTAAGAACAAAAATATATATAATATAAATGATTGGAATATATATATATATATATATATATATATATATATATATATATATATATATATATATATATATATATATATATATATATATATATATATGCATATTACACAATATATACTATATGCAGGTGTCTTTACACAAGTATCCACACTACACACACGTATATATAAACAAAAAATTATATATATAATGAGTAAAAAAAAACATTTGGGGGAAAAAAAAAATTAATTTAAGCAAAAAAAGAAAAATGCATTGCTTTGCTTAAAGCTGCGTACCTTTAGGCGGTCTAGCGGTTAATAAACAGAACTGCGTAAGAATACTTTAGCCGGAGCTACTTCTCTCTGTTTATTCTATGGCGAATCACTCAGGTGCTACTCCGCAGCCGTACTTATCCGAACCAGTCTAAAGATTCAGAATGTTAACGCTTATTAAAGGTGTGCCTTAGCGATTCAGGACAAGCCAAAAACATGGTTTGGAAAATGGATTCATGATGTACTCACTTATTATGTAAATTTTGAACGTTTGAAATTAGGGACTACAACTGCTTTAAAGCTGCTTTTAATATGTATTAGTCCACTTATAACATCCATTTTAAACATAACCAGCTCTTCCTAGTATATCCAAAGAATTCCAAACAGTCAACAGGAATCAATTAAAGATCTATTAGAGGTCAGCCCGCCGAACAGAAAACTATAATCACTACTGTATATGGCCCAAAGCACATAAGCTGACTCCACACATCTCTGTCTCTTCCATGTGAAGTGGCCATAAGTAGGGTGTTGTCATGGTGACCACATTCTGGGTGATCGTTTGTTCATTTACATAGCATAGGATAGTTGAAGAAATCTGAATTCCATGAATTCTTATCTCGTTTGATGGGCCTGCAGCTGTCCAGAGTGCCTCGGCCTCCGTCTGATTCACAATTAGATTCTCCCCCGTCATTAGCAGCCCGCAAGGTCGACGCGGGGTGCATCTTGCCTGCTCGGTAATCACCGTCGATGGGGCTGGATGGCCACTGCGCTCGCTGATTGCAGAACCGCTCGGCAGATAAACCGGGTCTGGGTGTTGAAGAAACGCCGCTCCTCATCAAGGACTCGTGTAGTGTCATCAGCCGCTTGCTGAAGAAGATAATCTCACATATCATCAGTCATTAGGGGAGGATAACAGACGCGAAGACTTCTGCATTACGCCAGAGAGGAGAAGAGTGTCTGAATGTCATTAAAATGAAAAAGGCAGAGTGGCTGGATTGCAACTTTGAGTGATGTCTCTGTTGACAGGTGCTAGGGGCACTTCACTCATCTTACGCTCTGCATGGAGTCCTCTTAATGACTACAGCCGATACATAAATCCAGCTGTTGCACTGCCACAACAGAATATATTGTTTCTGATCTGACCACAAATAGAGCTTTCATTGTAGCAGTGAGGGGTACAAGAAAATATACTTATCGTGCTTCCAATGTGGGTATTACAGGAGCTTTTTGTCCCTAAATAGTGTTATTTTTATTTACTGTCTAGTTATTCCCCTGCAATGAAACTGAAAATCATAATGTGTATGTACTGTATATACAAACATACACACCTAAACAAACCATAGCACAACTGTACAGAAACCATATGAATGATAAACGTAGTTCATACAAAGGCCATATACATGGTCTATATCATACAAAGTGATTAAAAGAAACTAATAGTGTTGGCAATTATTATGCAAATAGAGAAAATAGACCATTTTAGTTATTGGTTGACCTACTCCGATGTAGCTTATTAAATATAAGTTCTGTATCACCTTAATCTTAAATACCTGCCAATTTGACAGTTCCTTTATGGAAAGGTTATTGCTTTTGGGGAGATCAAAGAAACTGACAGAATCAAAATGTTTCCATCTTGTGCCCTTTGCTACTATCTTTGTAAATTGGTTTGAATATTCTGCATTTTCAGCTCGACGCAAAAAGAAATATCTATAGCAAGCTAAACATTGCTGAGATGTATTTTCTGTAATGAGCCGGCACATCGAAAGAATAAGATAAGAAATGTTCTACATTCTGTGGGCAGGTTTATTGAGTTCTGAACGTCCAGCATTCTCACACTGCACCAGAGTGCGTTCATCTCCTTGAACTTCTTTGATTTGTTCTGGTCCTCTTTCTGACTCAGAGGTAAACAAGGTCCTTTATCACTTGTGAGGAAAAAAGGTATTTTACTTTACTTTCCACAAACTAACAGATATGAGTTGCTGCCTTCTCACACGAGGGGACTGAAGACGTTACGGTTAAAGAAAAAAACAACAGCAAACAATGACAACTCCAAAGTGAACATAGAAAAAAAATCAGCTGAAAAAGTGCTGATGTGCTGTTATTTTCTAAATAATGGTTTGTAACATGTCATATAAAAAGATGCTTTATTTTACGGTCCTGTTCCTCGTGTGCATACTATGTACGTACGCTAAACGTTAGATTCATCTGCGCTTAGAGCACAACCCATGCATGTAATTTAATTTCGCTAGGATGCTATTACAGCATCTGGTGACAAAGAGGCAAAACTGCAGCTTTAACTAAAGTTCTAGGATTAACTCTAAAGTAAAAAGATAAAATGATTTTAGCCCAAATCAGAATCGACATCTGAATAGCTAATATGACAAGCAGCATATTGTATCAATCATCTATAGTAATCCCCTCAAAGTTCTGTATTGTGATAAAAGTAACCCCTAACTGCATGTCTATACTAAATTCTACATGTTTCACCTCAATGGACAATTAAATATGATGTATGTTTTTTTAGGTGAAATATTTTAATGGAATAATGGCTTTAGGGTGTATGTATTGAACACCAAAGATGCAAAATTGGTAGATTAGTTTAGAGGTTAATAGAACTTTACTGTCATCAGTCTCTTGAATGTCAGATCGATACCGGGAGTAGTTATTGACTGGCTCAGTTGAAAGAATTGATTTGCTTGGAGGCACCTGCCTTTGACACCATTTTCTAGAAAATGTATTGTCTTAAAAATCACCATAAAGCGTGAGGAACCATAAAAAAATATCTTGTGTTTTCAATATTGAATGCCATATTTCTGTGCCTAAGTCCGCGCTGTCTAAATTCTCAAACGTTAACAAACTCAAAGTCCTGTTCACAATATCTGTCTTTTTCAGTATAACAAAGAAGTCAGGCTACTGCTCAAAAAACTGACTTGAACTATTACTCAACAACTGATTGTCATGAACCTTGACAAAACCAAGCTTCTTTTCATAACAGCCAAAGACTCCCCCACTGTCTTTGGAAATGAAGGTCAAATGATCACTGTCTCCTGGTGTGTGAAAACTTACTCTGGATAATAAACTGACCTTCGCTGGTCGCGTAGCTCAAGGTGCCCAAACCTGCAGTACGTTTATTAAGGCAAAAGAAAGGTGAGCACGCTTGTAACATATTCCAAGCTGTTCTTTTTGTGATTCATTATTTACATATTTTTCTAAATAATATTGTTTGTTAGTGTTTTGTTGCTTTCCCCAAACTTTATATATTGCACAGTCTGCAATATAGCCACCAAAACTGGATTTTAAAGATGTTGTTCCGGCTGTCATAACAAAATTTAAAGAAACCAAGCAGTATGAAAACTACAACAACAACAACCAAAAACAGCATTTTTTTACACTACTTAGAAGACTCATCTTTAACAACAAAAGGAAGTCAAGCGAAATGCTTACTCAGCTTCTGGAACAGTCACTGGCACAGTGATATAAGCTTCATACATAGAATGTAATAGAAATAGAATGTCTTGCGGAGGTATAAAGAAACCAGTCTTCTTTAGATCTTCTGCAGCCTTCAGTGGTGCTTATAGATGCTTAATATTTATTACAAGATTTTCTAATCAGAGCACCAAAATGGTTACTTTTTAATTTAGGACACTGCTAGCAAAAGCATTGTTTTTCATGCACTGGTGATAAGTACATTTCATGCATTTTGAAATTTGGTCTTTTTTTTTGCCTTTGCATTTTTTGCACAGATTGTGGCTGCCAATTACATGTATTCATTTAGCACACGCTTTTATTCAGAAGCATCTCGAAGGTTCAAATGAGGAGCGTCACAATCAATTTATCACAAGAGCCAATAATATTTGAAGTTCACAATGTTCAAGTACAAACTAGATGAATGCACAATTTGGCCAATGCATTGAAATGCAGAAAAGCAGCACGTCAAACAGAACATTTCTAAATAGAGGGGGACTGCCCAAATAAACAATTCTAGACATAATTTCCCGAGTGGCGTTAGGCTTTTGTGCGGTGCTGTAAATTAAAATCACATTAACCCAAAAGTCTGATGAGGTTAAAAATATTTTTCTGCAGATTCCTCTACAATGCACCTGAAGTAACTTGACTGCCAAACTGATGACTAATTAAAGCGAGAGCGAGAGCAAGAGTGCTGCTAAGAAAAGTCAAATGGTGATAATTGCACACCCCCATACACACACACACATACACACAAACATGACTCAATTTATTACGCCAACAACAGTCCTCTGGGAGCAACGCTGCCGTTGTCATGGCTACATAGCTAATTAATGAATAAAGCTGTAGGTGCTCATTGTTGTTTGCTTTAGAGTAGCGATACACAGTTAGTTACATACCAGAAGTGTATTTAAAAGCCTTTATTATGTGTGCAGGCTAACACTCACGCTTCCTGTGACATGGTCATTGTGCCATATCCATCATTCACGGATATAAGAGGGCAGGTACATTGACTTGTTGATCGAGCTGCCCTTTAGCCTGTTGTGAGTAATTGAATTACTTGCCCTCTCAGATAGCCACATAATGATGTGTCTCAATAGAGATGGTCATGAGGGTTGCTGGAATGACCTAGTATTAACACAGAGTGACACGCCTCTGCTTCTAGCGCATGTGTGTCCTAAGGATAATATGAAAAAAAAAGTCTCAGCATGACACACTGCAATATCAAGTTTAGTTTCAGGACAAGAAGCTTGTTTTTCAGAGCAAAACCTGTTTTGCAGTTCACACACAGGGTTTCAAATATGAACAACTCTGATCAAGTGCCATAGTTATTATTGTTATTTTTTTCAATGACAGCGTAATAGACAATACACCAACATCTGTACGTTAACATGTTTTATTGAGTATTTCGCCTTACAAACAGAGAATCTAAAGAAATAACCGTGAGTGAATTCTTTATTAATGCCTTGGGAAATGATGGATTCATTTTTTTGATGGTTTAATTTTTTTTATTTTTTTTTTATGCTCCTAATATAGTCCTTCTGTAACATATATAAATGATAGAAGAGAGTACATGGAACAATACTTAGTTCTTTAATTTATGAACATTTCAATATTAAAAAAAAAAAGATTTTGTATTATGCATAATCTGGTTGAAGCCTATTATTACGCAGCAAAATCCTTAACATATATCATCACTTGACTGATATTTCTTTTTTTTTTTTTTTTTTTTACTAGCCTACTCTTTATACTTCTTTTCCAATTCGTAATGCAATGATGCAGTTTAGTATTATTCTACAATTTTAGAAAGTGCGTTTGGCTAGAGTTTTCGATACTCACCAGTCGCAGCATGATGTCACTGTCAAGCCTAGTTTTTGTCATGTTTTTTCAGCGTTTGGACCTTGAACTATCAGCTTGATTTGACCACATGTCAGGTTGATTAAACGTGAGGCAAAGCACTTAAAATCAAACAAACTGTATATCCGGTTTTGCTGTAACACTTCCAGCAGTGTAATAAGTTAAAATTACATGTGGAACACAATCACTTTTCTCACAGTGTGTGTTCAGATAATAACAACTTTACTAGCCAATTGGCTAGGTTTTTTCCTGTGTAGGGCAGAATTCAGACACCCCCTCAAAGTTTCAACAATAACAGACATTATTCTAAGTGTAGGAAGGAAACCTGAAGTGACTGCCAATCAGTTCAGGTGCAAGAACTAATAAAGCGGTTTCTCAGTTAGAACATAGACTTCAAACCAAGCTAGATGATTTGGTTAGTCACTTTTACTATATAATCCTACAAATTCACACAATGTGTACCATATTCAAGTTATTTTACTATGATTACAAACTTCAGCAGGTTATCATGGCAACCAGATTGCATGTTGATTACTACTACTAAATGCTGGGCTATGTTTATGTTGTGGTGCTAAAGTCAACACATTCTCAGTGTATGCTTTTATGCAACAAATGAAGCAGGGAATTATTTACCCACTGCTTTGATGCAGATGTGTTGGGTTCAGTCAAAACAAACACAAAATAGCAAGATGCACAAACACTTTATGTTTGGTAGATTTTACTGAAAAAAAGATCATTAAATAAAAAAAGGAATGTGCAAAAATGTGCAAAAGAATAGTTCGCCCAAAGATGAAAATTCTGTCATCATTTACTCTCCCTCAGGTAGTTCCAAACCTGTGTGTATGTCTTTGTTCTGCCGAACAGAAAGGAAATACTAAGTTTGTTACCAGGCTTGTTTTGACCACCATTGACTTCTATAGTAGGAAAAAAATACTATGGGAGTCAATGATGACCAAAACAGCCTGGTTATAAACTTTTTTTAAATGATGACAGAACAATTTAAAATGTATGAAAATACCTGAAATATGAAGGTTTACTTTTGAGTTGGAAATATAGGCAAGATATGTCCATGACACACGCACAAGACATGGTTTCTGGGTTAATGAAATGCATTTTTATTGATGTGCATTAATTAACAAATTTCAGCAACTTAAATTGTTCATTTAAAATCTTAATCAACGCTATAGTGGCATTCCTCTTTTTGTAATGTGTTAGTGTATAAATGTTAGATAAATATAACTATATATCTAATCATCAATTTTCTAATGCCATTTTCCACTGCACATACTACATACACACTCTCACTGTTTATTGTTGTAAGATGACATACTAATTTAAAAGCGTTGGAAATAATGTGTCATTACAATAAAGACCATTTGAACTAAATGGCACAAATGTGGGAAAGAGAAATAAAATGAGAAAGGGGTAGAAGTAAGTGATAAATAGAGTCAAATTTTCCTCTAAAGGACTGATTTACAAACTAACGACAAGATGAATCCGCTAGGTGATTGCAATTTTGATGAGGACCAGAGGACTGAAAGCCTCCTGGCTATCTAAAACCTTTCACTCTCCCTTTTACACATTTCAGCAACATGACCCTAATATACCTGGCCTGAACTGCCATCTTGAACTCAACCGAATTTTAAAACAGAACTTTCATGAAGTTAGACATGATGTTATTAAATATTAAAATCTGCTTTTTAATCCCTGTTTCACAAGTACTCATTTTTAAGAAACGTTACCACCTCCCCCCAAAATTCACCTGCAATGTTTACAGTATACAAATAATATCATTAAACTGCTAAAAATATTCTTGGAATGTTACATTAAATAAACACTGTCTATGCAATATAACACTACTAATATTATCACGCTTCCATGAAAATAAATAAATAAATAAATAACAATAATAATTCTGGGATAGTTCTGTGTAAGATTGCACTTGCCATCTGTTCATCGCTGTACTGAGTCCAATGCAGTTTGCTATTTTATTCTCAGATATTTGTTTATTTTCTATTTTTAGAAAAAAAAACATTTTCTGCACTGACTGAGATTTCTTAAAAGCACTTTTTACTGCGTTGCTGTGGTTTTTATGTGACCCAGCAGCAATATCATGCTGTTTCCTGAAGCACTCTGACCCTATTCTGCACATCGCAACTACAAAAACTACAGATGCATTGTTTATATCCTCAATAAATGCTGCAGAATATATAGAAAAGGTGGCACCGATAAGAAATGCGTCTCAGGACTGGAACTGTTTGACAACTTGGTAAAACAAATTCCTTGTGACAATAACAAGGGATTTACTTTGCTCAATTGCTCAATCGTACGTAAGCTGGTTTGTGATTTCGTGCTTTGTTTGTTCACAAGCGATGCATTTTGAGTTAAATGAACAGAAAGTTTGTTTGTCTTCTTTAACGTAGGGAAAAAAAGCGAGATGGTCATTACGGCAGTTGTTTTCAGACATGTAGGGAGGCTTTCAGCGCAGCCTGGAGCAGGAATGTGGCCATTTTGTTTCGGAATGATGATTGCAATGTAAATGAGGATTATTTTAATGTTTGACTATTTTTGAGCACAGAATCTCACTCTTTCATTCCCTGTTGGTCTTAATGATGCGCTGCAGATGCTGTGTGTAGTGGGCTCTTGCAGAGAAACTGACTGAAATGGGGCATGATATTGAATTTCAAATCAAACTCCTCTATTTGCAGCATAAACACAGTGGGTGGTTCAGTATCTGTGCCACTCATCTTTCATTCACAGTATCAATGACAAAGGTGAAGTCCTTTTTCACTGTGTGCTGATTCTAATCAATTTCAGAACAGCTCGGGTCAGTAAGCCGTGATCTTTGGCTGTGGGAATGTGTCAGAGACTTTTTCACGACTTCACTGCCTCCATAAATGCATTATTTATATTTTTATGGGTCAGTGGTATCACGTTATGTTTCGGTGACCCTGGATTTCCCCTTCGAATGCAACACTGCACCTTTTATTTTTATAGATTTTCTATAAGCTCATTCAAACACATTAGTTTTTCCCAGGAATTGTGTGCTGTTTGAAATGTATTGAATGTACATAAGAATACTTGGTGAGCGTGGCCATCGTCGGCAGATTTCTTCTCTGTCTGTTTTCAGACGAGTCTCTCAGATCAAATTGCTAGTGAGGGATCTGGCTCTTTCCTCTTTTTTCCTGATCTGAAACTGCACATCTTCATTTGTAATGAGAGGTTTGGGAACCACAGCTGCAGAAAGAAATCACACTGCCACTATACAGCTTTATTTTTTGCGATGCTTATATTTATTTTTATGTTTTGTGAAGGAACATGACAAACAAGTCACATTTAATGAAAGTATATTACGATTCTGTCTGTGTCCTGTCGTTGGCCTGCGACCTCTATCTTCACGAGCCTGTCTATGATTCGCGTGGCATTTTAACTTCTCATTATTCACCTGCCTTTTGTTCACTTATTAATTTCATCTGCTGTTCTTGTATGCTCCTGCATGTCCGAGAGGTCTGTGCATGAGAGCTGGAGATTGTAGAAGCTACTTGGAAGCACCACTATAGACTGCAGTGTATTGCTGTATTGCTCTAATGACAGATCAGAAATGAAAAATCATTTTTGTTTTATTAAGGTCATAACATTTTTAATAACATATTTCTTAGAATTGATGTTTGTTTTGTTGCATCAAAAGCATATGCTTGCCAGTCCTTACTGTAAGTGGCTTAACTTTGAGTTTAACCATGGCAAAGCGCTCACAAACACACACACACACACACACACTATGTTTTTATATATGGTTAATTAATACTTTGAGCTAACCATAAGACATTTTTCCAGCATTCATCATTCACATATGTTTTCACATACACTACCATTTAAAAGTTTGAGATCTGTAAGATATGTTATATTTTTATAAAGAGACGTCATATTGTCATCACGGCTTTATATATTTAAAATACAGAACTTTTAATATATAGCAGACAATATTTATTATGGGGGGTGGGGCATTCAGGACAGCTTTGATGACAGGTTTGGATCCACTTCAAATGTCGATTACTTTAAAAGCAAAGCAAATCATTACTCTGGTCTTCAGTGCCACACGATCATGTTCAGAAACCTAATATTCTGATTTATAATCAATATTGGAAACTGTTGCGCTGTTCAGTATGTTTTGCAACCTATGACAGTATTCTTTGATTATAAAAAGTTAAAAAGAGCAGTGTTTATTAAAAGGAGAAAAATTGTGTTACAGTATTACACTATGCTACTAAAGTTTAAAAAAGCTTCAAAAGTTTGGGGTCAGGAATGTGTTAAATTGATAGTGGAGACTTCTCCACTTCATTTATAAAACATTTCTATTTTGAATAAATGCTATTAGTAATGCTATTTTTTTTATTTGCTATTTTTAACTTTTTTACTTTTTTCACACATGCACCTATATATAGATATATATAAATGTATAAACAGCAGTTTCAACACTGATAAGAAATGATTTTTTTATGGATTATTTGACACTAAAGACTGAAGTAATGCCTGATGAAAATCCATCGCTTCATCACAAAAATAATTTATATTTAAGACAATTGGAAATCACAATAATATTTTACAACATTACTGTTTTTGTTCTGTATTTCTGATCAAATAAACACAGCCTTGATGAGCATAAGAGACTCCATTAAAACACACACATAAACACATGCACAGATACACATTCTCACAAACACTCCTTGCAAAAAATAATTGTTGAGAAGGAAAAAATATGAAGAATTGAAATGATTAAAAATCAATAGTCCCCGGCAACTTTTTCGCTAAATTTGAATTAGTTGGGTCAGCAAATGCAAAATGCATTATTTAGCCATTAAATTCTTATCACATCCACTAAAAGCATTTTGTTCAGAAAGTTACCATTTAGGAATCCTGAAATATCTTTTAAGTCAAAGATATCCAGCATAATAGTTTTATGAAGAGTCACAACATGATTAAAATCAGCAAACAACAAAACAATAATTTTTAAGCAGTTACTTCTAAAAAAAAATGCTGCGATGCATGCTGGGAGCTTCTTTGACAAATTAGCAACATTGAGTATGAAACAGTCCATTCAAACAACTATTTAGGCTTGTTTGGGAGTATATTGTTCACCTGATATTTTGGTAAGGATTCTAAATAGTTATAATTTAGTGTCTGTGAAAAGCATAAAATGTAATTGCTCTTATTTACAGCGCACTGTCATGTTGTTACACAGCTGTGTGTTCCGGCCGGTCGGTAGCCGTTGGGGTTTTTTTTCGGGTCTCGGTAGGTCAGGCCGGATTGAGGTTGCAGTGCGACTCGAAGCCTTTGTTCTGACGAGATGAAACACTTCCTGAGCCAGGTGACGCTACAAGAGCAGCATCTTTTTATCAATATTGTTTTTTCCCTTTTCAATTTGTTTTGAAGAGCTTTTGAATAGTCTCACAAGGCTGAAGAATTTCTGAGTGAAAGCAGGATGACAGTGGAAAGCAAAGCAACGGAAATGTCTTTATCTCTGCTCAGGTCCACTCTCACTCTGAAATGTAAAAAAAAAAACAAGTTGCTGGAGAATTGCTTAAAATTAGGGTATCACCGTGAGTCTGATATCTTGCTTATATAAGAGTGACAACCTTTTTAGTGTGTGATGAAAAAGTCATGTAGTATTATATTTCTGATTAAAATAATAAAAGAAACATAGCCCATCCCCTTCATGAGATTAATTAATTTCTTCTTACAAATTTGAAAACATCTATAATAAAACACGTTAACTAAGAGACAGTGCCAAAATAAACTGTTATCGTTATAGATATGACTTATTGATATGCTTTTTAAACATATAATTTCTTAGCTGCCTATACGTTACATTTAATGATCATATTCTCATTGTTTCCTTGCTTGTTCAAGGAGGCTGCACTGAATAGACCAGCAAAAAAAATTCAGCTTAATAACTCGATGCAACGACTATACAACATAATCAGTTTTTACGCAACAGGATCTAAGGATAAGATTTCAGCTGCTGCCGTCTTAATGCCAAATTTCTGTTTGTGCATTTTACCAGGAGAAACCTGTGCCTATTCATCGCACCATGCAAACCGGCATGAAGTAGGTTAGAAACAGGGAGGAGCTGAGACATAAATCATTCTCTGGAAGGAATGACCTGGTTGTCCTGTTAACAATATCTTATTACATCACCTTGGAATATAGCGCCTCTGTTCACAAAGACAAATGATCAAAGGGTTAAAAGCGATATTTATGAGAAATTCCAAAAAGGTTTTATGTGGTCAGAATCAGTAACCTTAACCTAGATATGTCAACTCTGAAACGTATTGCAGATATTTTAGGCACATGCATCTAAATTCTAATGCTTTGTATCTCTCTAATGCATGTAGAAGATTAGACCTTTGACTGAAACCGTATTTCTCGTGCTCTGCAAGGCTGGCAATTAGCTTTGTAGATAAATATGAATTAGGCGTATGGACTGGAGAGTGAAGGAAAAGTGTGGATCTCAGTTCACTAGGCTGCTATTAAAAGCATCCCAGGTGGCACCACATGAGAGAATGCCGATGGAGTGTCTACTTTGACAAATCTAGAGTATACAAGATTTTCAGGTAAAAGCCGTGGACAGAAAGGTGCAAAGAGAATGTTCTTATCCCGCCTGCATGGATTATAGCTACATATTTTGCAAAAGTAGTCAGCAAACCGACATTTCTCACATTAAAACACACGTGATATATGATATACAATTAGCCAAATTTCATATTTTACTGTACATGTAGGTCTACATGGCAAGTAAACAAATGAACGCAATAGAAACAAATTAAGTTAATTAATAATGCTTAAAATACCAATAAAATAAGATGCATTTTCTTTTTAGAAAACCACTGAGATCGATAAAGAGTCACGAGGCCCACTTTATGCATTCCTGTATGTTCTGAGTTTATGAATCCGTCAGCGTCAGTCGATTCACTTTAAAAGTCTTAAGTGTGCTTACTGTGACTTTCAGAAAGATCATTTGTAGGGATATTTCGGTTTGGCTTTTCTACATTTTCGTTTTGCGTTTGTAAAAAAAAAAAAACGCGTAGAAACGTTTTACGTCTTGTTCTTCTTTTTTTTGTGACAGGCGAAAAAGCGATACTTTTTGGTTGATTAACAAGCTGTTAATGATCTCCTTCTCGTGTCATTAAACCCGTCCGGCGCGCCTTGTAATACCGCTCATTAGTTTAGGCTTCATTCGAGGAGCCCCCCTCCCAAACCCCCTGAGTCATTCAGTAATGATTTGACCTGGGATTCCCTCGCACTCCATGAGTCCCGTGGAGGTGAACGGCGTGATGGTGTCCAGGGAAATCTCCCCGTCGCACTCAAACTGTCCGATGTTGGGTAAGAGCATGTTTTTGTGGTTCCGGGACGCGTTCGAAGTAACCGAGTCCTTATCGAACGGGAGACTCGGCTCCTCCCGAGGGTTCGGCATCTGAACGGCCAGCGGTTGGGCTTCCTTCTGAAGCGTCGTGTCGTGATGATACGATACCAGCTCGTTGCTGAAATTCACAGTCTCCACTGCGGTGCTGGGGAAAATTTTATT
The DNA here is from genome assembly GCF_018831695.1 of Puntigrus tetrazona. Lineage (NCBI taxonomy): Eukaryota > Metazoa > Chordata > Actinopteri > Cypriniformes > Cyprinidae > Puntigrus > Puntigrus tetrazona. The sequence continues at coordinate 8,123,723 of NC_056715.1, read as the reverse complement.
GCAACCCAAAATCGAGGAGAACGCCCTCCTGAAGTCGGCGTTAAACGCGTAAATGACGGGATTGAGGGAGGAATTGGCCCATCCGAACCACACGAAGATGGTGAAGGTAGTGTCGCTAACGCACTGGCAGAAGGGCACCATGCAGTTAAGCACGAAAAACGGCAGCCAGCAGAACACGAATACTCCCATTATGATCGAGAGCGTCTTCAAAACTTTGGTCTCTTTCTTGAAAGTGGTTTTCAGCGAGTTCTCGTTGGAGCAGTCGTTGGACTGGTGGTGGTTTTGCGCGTGCTCCGCTGCCCTCTCCAAAGAGGAGATCCTGCGGATCTGTGTCTGCGCGATACGGAATATCCTCGTGTACGTCGCGATCATGATGATCACGGGGATGTAAAAACTTATCAGCGAAGACGAGATGGCATAAGTCCGGTTCAGGTTGGCTTTGCAGTTGTCGCTGTAGTCGGTGCCGTTGCCCGCGGCGCCCTCCTCGTCGTCCTCAGCCATGTGCCAGTTGAGCTGTACCGGTATAAAAGAGATGAGGATGGACAGGGTCCACGCCACACCGATCATCATGAAAGCCACCCGGTGGGTCATCTTGCGCTCGTAGCGGAACGGGCTCGCGATGGCCCAGTAGCGGTCCACGCTGATGATGCACAGGTTGAGGATGGACGCGGTGGAGCACATGATGTCAAAGGCGATCCAGATGCCGCAAAACCGGCCGAAGAGCCAAGTGCCCGCCACCGCAGATATGGCCTCCCACGGCATCACCAGGACGGCCACGAAGAGATCCGAAACGGCCAGAGATATGACGAAAAAGTTGGTCACTTTGGAGCGCAGGTGCCTAAATTTGACCACGGCGGCGCACACCAACGTGTTTCCGAGCAGCGTGGAGACGATGAGAAGGAAGAGCACAAAACCCAGCAGAGCGCGCACGCTGTTCTGTCCGTCTCCATCCTCTCGCTCCTGCGCTCCGTGCGCGCGGTCCTGCGTGTGGTTTGTGCCGTTTTCCATCTCTAAAATCATACCCGTTAATATCGCATCCGACCAAGACACCTCATAACGGCCAGTTACCTTGTTTTGGGATACTCTTTGTGAGCGATCGGTCCGATTTCCAGCTCTGTCCCATGTTGGCGAGTTGGGGAAACTGCGTCCGTTCCCGGTGCCGAGCGCGTGGAATGACCCACATTCACGCGCTGGTGCGTCTCGCTCGAGAAGTTCTCGCTTTGTGATTGGTTTATGTCCACACCGCTGAGTCTGTGTGATCCACACCAACATTCATTCCCTCGGAACGACTAGTTTACAATTAACCTGAAATCTTCATTTAACCAGGTCTGCAGAAATTAGATAGAAAACATCTAAACAAGCACTTTTGGTGACAGCTGACACTTCAATCAGACTTTTCAACAACAACAGTATATGTAACAAATTCACATTAATAGTCAAATTTAATCATTTATGTTGAAGTTATAAAGTTCGGCATGCTGATGAATCATCTAAATACCCACAGATTACATTAAGAATTCGGTGGCATTTTAATGATAGTAACCTCTTAAGATCTGTGAAAAAGGTTTTAGTTTTACGTTGCTTAGAGCATTAAAACAATGTGCAAAATTTAAAATTATTTCATCTATAACTTCATCTATAAGATCGTTTGAGGACATCGGCACTCAATTTCTTTAAAATAATGAAAGACATGAATGAACATGCATAGGCAAAAGCTTTGTAATTTAAAATCACTAATACGTTTTTAGTTTTCAAGATATTTTTTGTTTACTAAACTCTGTATAGAGATCATTCTAAACTGTTATAACAGAATTATTCAATATGCTATATTTATTTCTGCAAAATGTGTGCACAATGTGTTTTTTTCATTACATACAATGTATCTGTAAACTAAATCTAATTAGCGTATTCATGTGTTTTTGGGTCAGCATGTAATGAAACAAGTGTAATAATAATAAGAAGAATACTGAAATATAATTTATTAGTTAATTCATTATTTAATGCATAATTCATTTGTTATGTCTCACAAAATGCATAATAAACGTTCTGGCGTCCTCATATGAGGACATGTATGAAATCAACATCCTGCTTTATAACAGAAAGTCCTATTTAGATATTTTAATAACATTTCATAACATTTTCCTGAGAGGTTGATTTATGACACACAATTTAAAAAATGTACAGATTTGAATGATAATTAGAAAATAGGATCATGTTTCATAAGGAGAGGGAGTGGTCATGGCGAAACATCCAATCATTTGGTAGAAAAGCCCCGAATGTGATCTGTACAGGACATCCAGACCGTGACATGCGCAGTCTTAGAGAAATTCACAAAAACATAACGTCCTCATGCGAGGACACGGGGTCCTGAGAGGGTAATCTATGCCAAGTCAGTTGTAATTGGGGGATTGGTAATTAAAGGCATGACTGATTGATTGATTGATTGATTGATTGATTGATTGATTTGTTGTTGTTGTTGTTTGCCTAAACGCTGCACATAATATTTAGGGCCTACACATTTTGTATTTAATAATTTTTTCTTAAACATGAATCATAATGTTAAGATATATATTAGTTATTGTCAATTAAACCGATAACGTACAGGGTAGTGCAAAATGATTAGCAGTAGTGCAAGACTATGTCTTGCAGTTTATAGTTTAGATTAGCTGCACTTCACTCTGTCATAGAGAAACACACAGTGTTAGTGAATGGCTGCTGTATACTGGTCGAGCTGCATTTTTCTGCTTTTGGTTTTAGGTTTCCCAGTCTATTCACTGAGAAACTATTCAACTGTCAAACATGTTACTAGATACCACAATATTTTTTTGGCAGTAATGGCGTAGTGCGGCGAAAAGCTCAGTGATTGTTCAAAGTACTAGCAGTAAAAAAATAAAAAATAAAAAAGGCACAAATCATTTTTACAGTTTTTTTTTCCCCCAGGAACCCAAAGAGCACATCATTTGTTTTATATGTATTTGAAGAGTGTGGTTAATTATTAACTTTTCTCCCAAACGTGTTCCTTTTCATCACTTAGACATTGAGAGAATCATACTCATTAATTTTAATGCAATGGCTAAGAATAATGCATCTTAATGAATAAAATCCGGCCTTCATTTTATACTCAGAAAATAACATAACATTTTTAATTCATAAATGCTGAGACATAAAAGGCTAAGAGTCTGCATTCTCCAAATGTATGAATTTAAAGTGCATGCTTTTTGGGGAAAAAAGAGAAAATTTACACACAAGGGTCTTGTTTGGATTTTTAGTAACACACCATACAATACACCATACAGTGTCATATTACATTCCTTGAGTACATTTAGGAATTTATTAGCATTTACATTAATTTATTAAGATGAGGATACTGAGAATTGATATCAAATTTAAGTTAATTAATTTGCAAACATACATAAAGAGCTTAGCAATGCAGGTGATTTATTCTTGTAACGTAGCCTGACTTAAACTCATCTTGTGTTTTGCCGCCCTCTAGTGGGACCTTAGATTTTACCGAACAACAATGTTTAACAATCTGTTAAAATAATGGTAATAGACAGTCAAATAGACACACACACACACACACACACACACACACACACACACACACACACACACACACACACACACACAGAAGATAAAACAGATAAGCAGAGCAAATAAGGTGTAATGATATTAATAATAACATTCCTCCGCCAAACAATGTAGTTCCCCGGAAACGGTTGTGGTTCCAACAAAAGTAAACAAAGAATGATGCAACAAATTTGTAAATACTTGGCTCAACCAATCAGAATTTTACATTTTGATGTGTATTTATGTTTTTATTCGTTAATTATTTTAAAATATGTCTGTAAATATGTCTAATGTTTTAACACGTTTTATCCTCTTATAATGTAAAAATGAAGGAAATACAAATAATGGAAGATAGCAAGACAGATTTTTTTAACGCTTTTTATGTCGTTTTAGGTCATATAAAACTCCAGTTTAGGTTCACGAAAATAATAAACTCTTATGTGCTGCTTTTTAAAAGCCGAGTGTGCTGCAGTTGCTCCAACTGTCCGGTGGATGTCGCGTTAACTCCTGGAAATCCCACTTCCAACCTTTCGCTTGGAAAAGACACGCCGACACCACATTCAAAATGGCCTCTATCATCGACTGCGCTGGACGTGGATCAAAATGTGCATAAACAACAACGAGCCGTGGCTTTACACTCCATCCTCAACGCTACAGGCTTCGGAGGCGCGATGTCATGAATGTATTGGACCGGGAGAATCGGCGGGGTATATAAGATGAGAGTTTGTTTTGCAGACAGCCCAGCCGAACCGGGGCGCCGCCGCTGCAGCAGGGCTTCATCTGCCTTTCCGAGCCGCCGACACCTCCAGTGAGATGGAAAAAGTGGAGGATGCTGCTGATGAGCCGGGACTCGCACCGTCCATCGATGTCAACGACAACCGGGAGGAGTACAAAGCACGCGTTTGCGTTTCAGACACCGAAAGCGCACGGGAAGGGTCTGTTTACGGTTCGGTTCATGCGAATCCGGGCGGTGCTGGACTGTCGTCTCTCTCCCCGGTGGTGGTGGTGGGGTGCAGGGCTGGAGTATTAAACGGGTTTCCCGGGAAGCTGGAGGTGGATATGGTGTGTCCGGATGGAGAGGGGGGAACCCGGTACGGCCCAGGGACTTCCGAAGCCGAGAGCGTGAATAAACCCGACAAAGGCTATTTAAATTCGCAGCTGAGCTCTGCGGTGTCGTTTATGGGTAAAAACGCGCCGGACACGAAGATGCCTAATGGACATGTTACCCACGAGCACATGGATCACGATCAGACTCATTTAAGATGTGTGGATTACGCAGAAGGATTCAACAGGAAGCTGCCTTCTTTGGACAGAGGTGTAAAAGTGGGCAATGGGGGTTTGTTGATTGTGAACAGTTATGACACTCTGTCTCAAGTCCCCTTCAGAGCCTTGGGTGGCCTTCCGGCTCCAGAAAGCCGCGACTTTGTTCATCAAAGGGGGGGTGTCCTCTCCGCAGGCAGGTCATGTGAAAGGATCAGTCGTGCCAGTGCTGAGAGCTCAGAGGAGGCCCAGCCCTGTGACCCGGATCCCGCAGATACCCTGTCAGACCTCAGTGCCAAGCTGTCCTTGTCTCCCCTGGCAGAAAACACCAGCGATTACACCGAGACGGACCCGAGCCCGGAGGAGGATTTTAGCGACCCTCCTCCGCTCAGGCCCCAGAACCTCCGCACTAACCCTGGTCACACAGTCTCCCTCAGCTGTGATGCCACTCCTCTGAGCCCTGGGGACGATGGGTATTTTGGAGCAGAGGGCGGTGGGGATGAATGTCTCGGCTCTGTGAAAGCATTTGAGGGCGGCCGGCGGCAGAGCGCCCCAGACAGGGTCGCCGGTGACACGGATGCCTCTCCTGACCAGATGCTTGGCACTAAGAAACACGGCATTGCTGAGTTCCTGACCAGGTAAAGGCAGATGAGATGCAGTAAACCTCTTTTTGACCTTTTCACAGTTGCCCCATTCAGGTGTCTAAACACTGACATGATGCATGCCCCCCTCCTAATATATGCACCATCATTGGCTGCATTTATTCAATCAAAATATAGTAAACACAATATCGCTAAATATTATTACCATTTAAAATAACAGGTTTCTATTTTAATACGTTTTTAAATATAATGTATTTCTGTTATTTTCAGCAGCCGTTACTCTAGTCTCCTTTGGGGTTACGTTAATCTTAAGAAATGTTTTTAGTATGCTGAACTGATTGTATATGTATATATATGTGTGTGTGTGTGTGTGTGTGTGTGTGTGTGTGTGTGTGTGTGAGGGAGAAAAGTGAACCAGATCATATGGAAACAAAAAGCCCATAGATTTACACAATCACCACCTCTCTTGACTAATTCCTTAAAGCTTTTCCTTGAATTATTGCATTTAATTTTTAAATGTTGCCTATATGCCTTTTTTTTTTTTTTTTTTTTTTTTTTTTAAGTGTTGTTATCCGCGAGGAAGCGCTTTATTGTTTCAGAGCAAAATTCAAACTGTAGCTCACATGATCAGGTAATGAATGATGAGTAAAAACAGGTGCTTTGCCTGCCGCTCACTTGTGGCTTTTTTCTTCAAAGATGTGCCTCACAGAAGACCTGAAGTGTTTTGTTTGCTTTGAACACACTCCTTGTGTTATGTTTTCAGATGTTTGGTGAAGAGAAGCCGCTTTGCTTTATCAAAGTCAAATCCAATTTGGAATAATATTTAGTCGTCTCAGACTTGCATGAAGCCAAAATATTGCATCAGAACCAAACTCCGTGCCATCAGACTGCATATCTGACTTGCTTATGTTATGTTTAGGGTAAAATTCACCTTACTGCACCAGTAATGCAATACTAGAGTTCACAGGGAGTCCTCTTCCCAGGAGTTTGGTCTCTACAAAGACCTTCATAGATTTTAGTATGGAAAAAAACACTCACTCACTTACTCACTCTGAGGAATTTTAATGTCAGCTTTTATGAGTTAGGTTTCGTGGTGTTTTGCTGCCGAGACCTTGTTTCTGCTCACTCCGTATCTTCAGTTCCTTCTTTTTTTTCCCCACATGAACAAACTTCTCCTTTCCAGCTTTACCGTACCCTATCATCCTTTGTCGCGCTTTCTCCTTGTCCGTCTCCCTCACTATTGTGTCTGTCATCCTATCCGTCTCTCTCAGGACGGTATTGACCTGCCTCACTGGCTTTATTATGTAATTAAGACAGCATTAGATCGATTGTCCTGTCAGAAAGCATGTTCAGAGATTTAATGAGCTCATCTCCACAGCAAGGCCTGCTCATTATCTGTGTGTTTGTGTAAAGGGCACCTGTGACTGTGACTCAAGGTTTATTTGCAGAATGCTGGTGCTGCCGTATCACCACGAGCACTTTAAAACCTCCTGTATTACCCGCATTAACTCGGCTGAGCTGGCCAAGATCTTAATTCCCTATAGTCATAGTCTGAACTTAATGAGTTTAATGGTTGTCATATTTTGGCCTCTTTAGATCAAAGGCTACAAGGACTTAACTGTTTGAGAATCTCTCTCTTTTCTTTCGCAAGATAAGTTGTGTAGAGTATGTTTTTCTGAATGTAATTTTTTTTTCGGTCTCCGTTACTTTCTGTCTTCAAAGGAGTTTGTTTTCCTGGAAGTCCAAAGAATCAAGGGCTGCAGCATCCAACAGTGCTCCAGGATGGAAGCTGTTTGGGACAATTCCACTGCGGGACAACCTTCCAAAGGACTCTAAAACCATACAACAGGTAAGAGAGGTGGTTTAAAGGAATGGCTTATGCAGATTTTTCAGACCTCTCTGATATGTTTTCTGTGGAACATAAAATTCGGTTTTAGTTGCAAAAAATCACCCATTATTGGATATTTTTTATTTATTATTTATTTATTGAACATTATGGTATTGTGATGCCTAAATTTACAGAAGAACTGTAACATTTTCTCTATTGTAACTTTATTGTGTTGATCACTATGTTGCATCCCAGTTAAATAATAGCCTATTTCTTCTTACTTACAAAATTGTACTGGCCCCAAACCTGTACATATTTAATACACAGACACGGAACAAATGTATATAAATCATAACATAATTTTCCTATTTGGTTGAGTGTTTGTAACGAGTATATAACCCAAGAAACAGTGCCGCTGTTTCCATGACTAGAAACACTTCTAACCCTTATTTGTGCAGAGAAAAGATAGCAAGGGAAGTCAGTATTTGCACAAGAGGGTTAGGGAGAGAGCGAGAAAGCAAAAAAGAAAGAGGAGGAAGAGAAACCAAGAATGACAGAGTAAGTGAAATAAAGAAGGACTTAGATTACTGCTGGAAACTCTGCGTCATTTAGTGTGTCAGCCAGGAGAGACTAGTGTGTGTGTGGGGCGAGTGTGGGCTTTGTGTGTGTGTGTGTGTGTGTGTGTGTGTGTGCATGCATGCAGCTGTCTTTACTCTTCCCCTTCAGTAAGTGATGACTGAGCCTGTGTTGTTTTCAGCTCTGGATTTGAGCTTAATTCCCCCTCCACACTCTGCAGGTGCCTCTCTGTATTCCAGTGAGAGAGAGACCTCTGATAAACTCACACACGAAGACTTGTCGTGTCTTTCAATTCCTAAAGCTTTTTTCAGATCCTCCTCTCCTTAAAGGAATGTTGTTGTTTTTTTCCTTTTTTAAGAAACATAAAACATTCAGTTCTGACCTTGTCTGTGTAATTATTATATCCTATAACTTTTAAACATCATTGACGCATAAAGCTGGTAAAACGTCACATAGAAACTGCAAGGATGCTTTTTTTATTTTTTGCAAAGTCTGACTGATAGACCTAGATAATGACTTTGTGGCTTTGTCCAGTATACACACAAATTGAACTGCAGTTCGCCTTGGTGTTTGTGCGATTTCTCTGTGAATGTGAATGTAAATGTGTTGTTTCTCTGCTCTGCTTGATCCTGTATCGGAGTCGTGCTGTTTGTGCTTCAGTTGTAATATGGGTTTAGCATTAAGGCCATTGCCTTTGGGCCTTTCCACTTGTAGCATGTGGGAATCTCATGATGGAATTCTTCCTCCTCCTGATGCATGTGGCAGCTGAGAAATTGTAGACTCTGTTGTAATCTCATAATGACTGCCCTCCTTTCCTTTTCCTTTTTTTTTTTTTTTTAAGGAGTATGAGACCAGGGTGGGACCTGCCACAGGACCACCCCCTCACCCTCATCCAACGAGACGCAAGAATCTGGAGTTTGAGCCATTATCCACGACTGCTCTCATTTTGGAAGACAGACCTGCGTAAGTGTGAAATGTTAACTAGAGCTCCTCAAGTGCTGCACAAGCTTCCATTTAATCAAATATTTACCCAAATTCCCTGAGCACTGGTGGTGAAACACAGGCTGTCGTACCAAATGTGTGCCTATAAACCTGAAAAGCAGGTTTTATTGTTGTAAAAAAAATTCTTATAGTGTGTAGAAGAATCGTATATGCTTTGCTTATTTGTTAATAATTGAAAACTAGCTTTTTGTATAGTTGTGCATCCAGGAAGAGTTTATCTGAGTGGAACTTGGGAACATGCCCAGAGAGAGAAAATGATTCTAAACTGTGATATTCCACATATTCAGGATTAGGGGGAAACCAAATGTTATAATAATTAATAATAATGTAATAGTTAACAATTGACAAGCCCACATCACGTTTCTAAAACAGGCACTGACCAAAGAAGAGAAAGAACTCCATCCATATAGTGAATACAGTCCTCTGAAGAACTGTGCACTTTCCTCATAAACCGTGTCTGTTTTAGCCTTTATCATTCCTCTGACTTAAGGCTTTGGCCTGAATTTAAAACCCTGAAACAACTGACATACTGGAGGTTTACCAATGAAAACATGGATAAATCCTTTCTGAAGTGTTGCAGAAAGTTTTATTTATTTATAACAGATGGTCAGTTTTTAATGTATAATGCAGAGATTGTCCATTTTAGCTTCATGCAGCACAATTGTTTTTGCTATTAGATTGAAGGTATTATATTTAATGTTAAAATACTTTAATGTATGATACAGCAACATTGTCTCAAAGTTTGGGGTGGGGATATTGATTTGCCCCACCAATGTCAGACACAAAGTGCCCCTAAAACTCATTATTACATACCATAACTTGTGTTATATTGCTTAGTAATGCTAGAGGTACAGAAACTACCCAAAAACTACACTCTTTTCAAAATTCTAATATTTCACATTTTAATATTCCACAAAAAGCGTTCATGGTGAGCATAAGAGACTTATTTCAATAACACATGACCCCAACCAGCAGTGTATGTTTGGGTGAAGGTTTTGTTTGTTTGTGCAGGTTCAAAAACTTCTTGTATTTTTAGGAATTTGCCTGCTAAATCAGAAGAGGAATCTCAGAGACACCGGCAGGAATACAGTGAGATGGTAGCAGGGGCCAAGAGAAGGGGTGAGTACCGTGTTTGACAATGATAATGATGTCTGACACTTGATCTGTTGGCCATACGCTCCTGTATTTCAGCACACAGCTGCCCCTCTCACTGCCTATATTCACGAACAGCCAAACATTTTCCCTTCTTGCACTTAGAGATGAAAGAGGCACAGAAGAAAAAACGTCAAATGAAAGAGCGATACCGACAGGAGGAGAACATTGCCAATGCCATGGTCATCTGGAACACGGAAGTTCTGCCTAATTGGGAAAGCATGTAAGTGTCACATCCATATATCTGTCCATTTGGAATTTATGTTTTTTAATGTCGTGTAATGATGTGTTCTGTTGCCATGACAAAGGCGCAACACACGCCGTGTCCGAGACCTCTGGTGGCAAGGCGTCCCGCCCAGCGTCCGCGGGAAGGTCTGGAGCCTCGCCATCGGGAATGAGCTCAACATCACCCCAGGTAACTATGGCAACTGCTGCACTCCTCACATTTGGTTAGTCTTGATCATCTGTGGCCTTCTGCCTCCGTGTGACATCAATGTGACACAAACAAACACAGATTGTGTCCAGATGAACTGTTGACAAGGAAGCAGCTGTTGCTTTTGTCACAGCAATTGTGTGTGTGTGTGTGTGTTTTAGAACTGTATGAGATCTTCCTGTCCAGAGCCAAAGAGAAGTGGAGGAGCTTCAGTGAGACTAGTTCGGTGAATGAAAATGAAGGTCTGTTTGTACTTTTTGCCCTGTCTGCAAACTAAACTACACCAAAGAATGAAGTAACTGAACAATTCTATCCTTGAAAGTGAAAGTAAACCCAGATTGAGAGTGTGTTTACTTTGTCAGTGTGTTGATTGTGTCAAATACGTTGTTTCCATTAACAGCTTCCTGAATTGCTTCACATGAAACAATAAAGCAGATAAGATTTTTTTCCCCCTTATCTAATCTGACATGGAAGATGCAGAAAATATTTACAACATATCCATCATAATTCTGCTGTAAATGAAGTGAATGCTGTAAAGATTTTAATATGCTCTTTGAGAGCCATTAACATTGTTTTGCATCTTTACCTGTAACGGACAGATTTATAGTGTGAGATTTATACTTGGTTGTAAAGATGGTGAGAATTTAAACAGGTTAAATTGTTCAGTGCTTTAGTAAACCAGTCAATTCTTCATTTGAAAATGTAATATAAAAACAAAATAGCCATTTTAAATCGTAAAAGTATTTCATATTATTACTGTATTTTGTATTACATTTTGGTCAAATTAAATGCAGGCTTGGAGAAAATAGGAGACTTCTTTCATAAACATAATGAATCAAATATTAGCATAACAAAACCTTTGCACAGTATTGTATGTTGCTAAATTTAGCTGAAAAGGAGTTTATTACAATCCACACTGGCTATTTAATTTATTCATTTAACCTTTGCTAAAAACAACAAAAACGTCCTTTAAACTATTTCAGAGCAAATCCATAAAATTTGAGTTTTTTTGGTTTTTTTTTAGCTCTGTCAACCAGCTGTAGCCTGACTGATGACTTCATCTGGTTTTAATTGATTAGATTGTGGAGTGTCGCTGGCAGACAGAGAGTCGAGTCTGGATTTAATCAAGCTGGATATTTCCAGAACTTTCCCCTCTCTCTACATATTCCAGAAGGTAAGAACAGGTGTTTTGGTACTGCAATTATAATACTTTTTGTGTGTGGATATATTAATTGAGTTTCCATCATGCCTAATTAGATTTTTGTCTCATTTCCCATCAGGGTGGACCATATCATGATATATTGCACAGTGTGTTGGGGGCTTACACCTGTTACAGACCTGATGTAGGCTATGTAAGTACCATCCCGAATCATGTCAGTTCAGGGATGTGTTTTATTGAGAGTCTGATGTGTATGTGTCGTGTTTTAGGTTCAGGGGATGTCTTTCATTGCTGCTGTTCTAATTCTGAATTTGGAGGAAGCCGATGCCTTCATTGCCTTTGCCAACCTCCTTAACAAACCATGCCAGATGGCCTTCTTCAGAGTGGACCATGACCTGGTACACACACGCGCTCTCTCTTCATCAAACAGATTTTAGTAGACCTGCAACAAAACCTACATTTGCTCTCAAAATAGAGAGAGCGTTGTGTCTGCGTTTGCAGTCAGCATTTATTCCAACCATCTGTTGACCCACTTATAGAGATTTCATTTGCCAGACACAAACACAGTAAAACAACTCCCAAAAGTCACGATCTGTTGCAGAACATTCCTTTATTTTAAACACTCAGTGTTGTGCTTTTGTCCGTGCTTGTGTTTGTTGCCGTTAAGTGCTCTGTATTGAAGTGCTACTTTATTTTTTTTTCTTCCCCCAAGATGCTGAAGTATTTTGCTGCGTTTGAGGTGTTTTTTGAGGAGAACCTTCCCAAATTATTCCAGCACTTTCAGAACAACAGCTTGACGCCTGACTTTTACCTCATAGACTGGTAAATCTGCTCTTAAAATCTCTCTTCCTGCTGTTTGTCCTCTCTTGTTTCTTTTTCTTGTTTTGAGAACGAGGAGAGATTCATGTTTTCCTTCAGTAGCTCTCTATCGCCCTCTAGGGCTGCTTTTATGTTCTCTCCTGTGAGGAGAAATTCATTCATTTTTCTCATAAGAAGAGGAAGCCTTAGGCAAGTTTAGGTTGGCTGAATCTAATTAACAGTGTTGGGAAACAAGAACCACTTCCTTTTTAATATTTTTAAAATGGAAACAACCAAACAAGTGCAGTCAGATTTCCAAATCAATGACTCTTACGATCAATTCTTTTTAGCACATCTTATAAATGTTCTTGTTAAAGTAGATAAAGATGCACAATGTGTTAGTAGTATTTTACAAAAGTAAATAAAGTATATTTAGTATATATAGTATTAATGCTTAATGTATACATTAGCATTTAAAAATGTGGAGTTGATATGATTTTTTTTTTTAAAATGCATAAGATAAGCATAAACGACTCACCAAAGCTATATTACATTCTAATAATATTTCAATAAAGTATGTAATATACATGTAAGTTAAAAAAGTGTGAATATCTTGTTTTTAAATATTTCTTCCACAAAACTGAATTGTTATTGGAACCCTTTAATAATGATTATACTCATTACAGTTTCATCTGCAAAAACAACATCTGAGCATTTGTCCGACTTCAAGTAAACTTTTCTCTTACACCTTTTTTTTCTGTCCTGCTCTTAGGATCTTTACTCTGTACAGCAAGTCATTACCGCTGGACGTGGCATGTCGTGTTTGGGATGTGTTTTGCCGAGATGGAGAAGAGGCGTTATTCCGGACAGGACTGGGAATTCTGAGGCTGTACCAGGATGTTCTACTGCAGATGGATTTCATCCATAGTGCACAGTTCCTTTCCCGGCTGCCTGAAAACACACCTGCACATGCACTCTTCTCCTGCATCGCAAACACACAGATGATCAGTAACAACCGCCGGTGGAACCAGGTCAGAAATACACAAACTGAGACAGTTCATTTTTATTAAAATATAAATATTTATTACACCAAAGCTTTATTTCACTTTTAGTTTCAATTACAATTTCATATTTATATGATTTGGTCAGCAGTAAATCAATAAAATAAAATGATAAAGCCACGTTAAAAGCTAGTCAAGTAAGATTTAATGTGATCTTCAAGAAGAAAGTTCTTTCCCCTCCTCCTCCTCCAGGTCTTTTCTGCTCTGATGAAAGATGGACTCAAAGAAACTGACAAAAGCAGCAGCAGCAGCAACAGTCCTGCCTTAAGAAGCTAACAGCTGACTCTGTCCCAGAGGAAGTGATGATTTTTCTGAGACTCTGAAGGGATGGCGGTCATCACTCAGCACTTTGACCTCTGCAGTGTGCCTGAGGGACAGCTCAGGCTCAGCCCTGATGTGCTGATTGTCCTGTCTGAAGAATCTCCTAATGAACTCATGTCCTGTGGAAGGGACATTTATTCACTTGCGCTCGCGAGTGCGTTTAATGCGTGTGTTTGTGTAAGAATGAGCCCAAGAAAAAGAGAAATGTGAGTCAGGTGAACGTATAATGTGCCAACTTTGTCAATGTTACTTTTGTAATGTTGTAACTATAAGAAAACAAATTAATCAGAATCGTTTACACGCATATATACACACACACACACACACACACACACATGCACTCAGAGGTCAGTGCCACATTATTTGAACACTTCTATGGTTGATGTAAACCAGCGGCAGGCTCTCTGTTATACACACACACACACACATACACACAAAATATAAACCTGCAGTAGCCTTTCATTAGCCCATACCAAATGTGTTTCAGCTGTTTCTCTTCATTTATCTGAATTCAGCCTGATTGATATTTGATAACACATTCACCACTGACAGCAGGCATAGAGCCACTGCGCTCTATGACTATTCTCAGTATGTCCCAAAAACACACAGACCAAGAGCTAATAATCTGGATTTCTATTAACAGGTTCTGTCGGGTATTAGCACTCCAGATTTTCTTTGCTATAATAGGCTATATTTAAAGATTTGAACACACTCCTATAACACATGTACACACACTAACCAATCAGCGGCAAACAAGATCAGCTTTTAGCTTTTGCACCTTCTACTACACTCCAAATGAATGAACCTTGACGTTTCCTGATGTTTTTTCTGTTATTTAATGTCTTTTTTTTTTTTATTTAAGTGTTGTTTCCCCTCTTCACACACCCAATTTTTTTAAAACTCTCCTTCACTTGTACAGTCTCTTTTTTTTACGTGACAGCTATTAATGTGCGTTTCTGGTGTGAGGGCTCCAGCGTAGATGTGGAAAAATACCAGTATTGGAGACCTGCTGTCTTCCAGTCTTTTTTTCACATCTTGTAAAATTTTATGTTGCTTAGCAGTTTATTAGAAGGTGCAAACCAGACATGGAGTCAGTACGTCTTTGAAGAGTGCCATTTGCAGATCATTGGAAAATGTATTTTAAAGTTTGCTGCTTGATGAGAGGTTTATGATCCACTGTGTCCCAATTTCATTGTTTCAAACATTAAATATAATGAAATACTGCTAAAGAAAAAATAATTCTCTACATTCTTTGTACAGTACTAGTGTCTTTTCACACAAGGCATTTCTTTGCACTTTACTTTGCTGCTTTTCCATCATTTTCTTAGTGTAATCTTGAACTGGACTCAACTAATGCAAAAGATGCAAACAAAGGAGCAGTAACCCAAAAATTGACTGGCTCTACAGTGGATACTCCGCAGTAAATGAGTGCCATCAAAGCAGTGGTTGTTAGAAACAAATCCATGGTTAAGGTGTTTTAAAATTTTAACCTGAACTTTAATAACTTACTCTGCATAGAAGACTCAAAGCGAGAAAGCAATGGTTTGTTGAAACATTTGGATAGACTGGAGTTGTGTGAGTTGCCTTTTAAAAAGACAGTGATCATAATTTGTCAGAAGTGAGTCTTTTTGAAAGATTCTATGATGGACAAATGCATTTTGGATCTTTAAATAAAGACTAACTTTATAAAATGAATGAAGTCACAGCTGCAAATTGCTATAAGCTGTTGCAAGTAAATGGTTTTAAAGGGAAGGGGAGGTTTTACTCATAACATATACAGAGGATGATGGTATAGAGTCATCAATATTAGGCATGTTCTTCAGAAAGACAAAAAAGGCACCAAAAAAAAAAATCTCTTGAACAACTGTACATCAAGCCAATTCAACAAGAAACTATAATAAACACCAAAAAGGACCAGTAAACCAGACAGGCATTAACATGAAGATTATAAAGCAATGACCGCTCTCTAATCCAAAAAACCTTTTATTCCTGCACACAAATGTTTCAGAACTAAACCGCTGCAGCGTGTTTGGTTTGTGGAACACTTGATAGGATAATGACGAGTGGGACAAACTTCAGGCTGGGCTGAATATACAACCAGCATGTCTGCGCATTTATAGAAGGCTCTGACCTTAGTTTCAGTTTCACATCATCTCTGGTTCTTCACATTAAAAGTGACTATGCAAGCTGAGCGTCCGGTTCTACACTGTATGCAGTTGGAGTGTCACCTACAGGATGCATTAACATTTTAACAACCATGTCTAGACATTCTGAGGCCTTCAACCAGAGAAGACTCATCGAGGACTGCTGATCGAAATGTGGCTCAAACACACAGCTGATGCTTTTAGAAAAAAGATCATTAAAACTAAGGTGACTCCTTATCTGATTTTTTCTTGTCCTTTTTCTTCTTCTTTTCTTTTTTCTTCATTTTCTTCTCCTTCTTCTTTTTCTTTTTCTCACTCTTTGTTGATTCTACATCATCATCATCAGTTTTATCCTTTTTCTCTTTGCGCTTGTCTTTACTCTCATCTTTATTGTCTTTGCCCTCTGGCTCGTTTTTGAGTTTGCTATCAGTAGAATGAGGACTTCTTTCGTCTCTGGTGCGCTTTCCGTCAGGACTGCGTTCCCTGTGGTCCTGGTAGATCCTTAAGGACCTACTGTTTGGGCTCTCTTGTCTGTGAGATGCTGTGTTATGCTGGTCTTCATGTCTCTTAGCATCCCTGTGCTGCTCCTGCGACCCAGTTGTCTGCAAAAACGAGAGAAAGCTTATTTCTTTCTCACAATTTCTGATGCAGCATAATGATTTAGAGTTAGTGCTGAATGGTATATAGCATTTATAATGTCACCTTGCTCCAGTCCTTGCGGCTGTGACTTTCTACATGTCTTTCTGCACTGTTCAGATCACCAAAGAACTCCTCACAACGCTGGCAGAAGAAACCCATCACCGGGATCAAATCACCATCGCCTACAATCAAGATGCATTTAGATACATAAATGTATATTTGCTAAATATATGGTGCATGGTTCAAGTCAATGAAAAATAAATTAATTTATGAAATGAACCCAAATATTAAAAAAATATATATGGCTGCAATAAATAAACGGTTGAATTGAACCAAAAAAACATTATTTTGTAAATTGCTTAGAACCACGGAATAACGGAATAATAGCTGAAATCGCTAATAGCATCTTTAAGTAACTTCTTTAGATACATCGTTCAAGCTCATTTAATACCTTCCTGTTTCAGGAGACCCTCCAGTTCCTTCACCAAGTACTCTTTCCTTTTCTTTTGAATCTGTTTCTCTCGTCTATCTCTCTCCTTCTCATTCTTCTTCTAAAACAGTCCAGTGTTTTCACAGTTAGACTCTTGAGGGCATGACATAATACTGAGCTAATAGTGTTAACAAAGACTTTAAGAGTTGTGATGCAAGACTCTTCATACCTTCTCCTCGCGCTTGGAATCGTGATTAGAATGGCTGCTTCCAGAACAATTACTCCTACTGTCATCGGTTTTGGTCGCTGAAAACAAACATTAAAAGTTGAATGCATTACAAGCACAAGGTCCCTATGCAGTCTTCTTGGTCTTTTTCATCATTTCTTCAAATAGCTGACAGACATCAAGAACAAAACAACAGCTGTGATGCAATGCAGTCTCTTAAAATGCACTTTCAAGAATCTCCTGACAATTTAAGTTAAAAGACCAGTTCAATTCAATTTCAACTAGCTGCGGTACAGATTCATTCAAACTTTTTTTAGGTACTTTTTTTTGGATAATTTTTAGTTTCATGCATAGGCCTACTTAAAAAAAAAAACCCTTTTGAAACTGTTTGAAAACCTCCTTCTCATATGCATAACATGTTCAGTACTCAAAAAACTAACTCTGGTGATGTCATCATAATATTTGCATACTGAACAGTGCTCGGTCTTTATCAAACTTTCAAGTTTCACTTTGGTTAAAAAGCATAAAACGTGCCGGTTCTGACCTCTGGACATTGCTTGCAGTGCCTCCAGGGTTGGTTTGAGCATCGGAAGCGAAGCAGGCGTTCCATGTTCTTCCTTTTTTTCCTTTAGTCTGGCAGCCATTTTACAGATATCAGCCATGCCTGGATTCAGGCCGATGGTTCTCAGGAGGGTTCTCACCTTCTCACATTCCTCTGGAGTGACTTTCGTTGTGCCAGAAGCAGCGGGCGGCACACTTGCAGGCATGACATGTGCTTTGGGTTCCTGGAGACCGTGAGTCTGGTGTTCTTTACTGAGAGGATGAATCAGAGACCTCACAGATCTCGTCTGGGCCAATGGAACGGTCACGGCCTGAGGTTTGGAGCGCTCCTCTTCCTCTCCGTAAAGGAATTTTTCTTCATCTTCAACACTCTGGTACGCAGGCTTGGTTTCAGGCTGTTGTTTGGGTGTGTTCCAGGATAAGATATTGGAAAAGCTGCCACTGTCTCTGCCAGCCCTCTCATGAGGAAGCATGGAACCATAGCAGAGTTCAGCACAGGCTTCAGGTTCTAGGTTCTGGAAGCCTCTTACTTTTGCTGGAGACGTTCCCTTTGTGTCATCAGTATTCTGTTCAGAAGACAGACATTTTATTACTTGTAGAGAACTTTAAATGATTTTAAATGGCCTGAAAAGTTAAAAGGATTGTACCAAGTTCCTAAAAATGTACTCTTTCAAGGTGGTTTAAAGACTTAATTGTCTCTAATAGAATTATCTCAAAATATCTTTTACCCTAAACCGCTGAAATAAAATATTCATAAATATCACTATTTTTTTACATTCATAAAAGGTTATGTGAAATTAATAAACAAAATTTTATCTACTTGTATTTAAGTCTGTATGAATAGCATTGTAGTGTGTTTTTTTAAAGCTACATTAAGTGTTTGTATACTTTTCCCAACTGGTAATTCCCCAAAGTTTTGTCATTTAAATATATAGTACTTACTCTGTGAAAACAAAATTATATTACAAGTAGTACGTAGCACGTAGAAATGAGGTATTTATCCACTTTCCTGTAAAATCATCCTGACAGCTCTAAAATATTTTTTATTACATTATATCCATGTTATTGTAGATTTGGTTAAATAGTTTAGAAGGTGTATTTTTAATAACTTTTATTTGAAAAGCAATTTTATTTCTTTTAATTTAAGCTTTTAATAAAACACCACATAAATCGACCCACAAATCAAATAATACAGAAGCTTAAATTCAAAACTTGACAGAATAGTGTTGCGCACCTGGCTTCTAAGGAGGGCATTCTTGACCAAAGGCAGGTGTTTGTCTAGATCTTTGTTTTGTAGGATCTGTTTTAGCCCATGAAACAGATCAGGCATGGCACTGCTGCCAAGGCTGCTTCCGCTGCCGGCGCTGCTTGAGCTGCGATTGCCTTCAGCGGTTCCTCTGGAAGCTTGTTTTGTCTGGCTGGGGCTCAAGCGCGACTGACTCTTACTGTGTGCTCCGCTCTTCCCATGACTGCGCTGCGGCTGCGGCTACGACTTCTCGCACGACTTTTGGCCCTCGTGCGGCTTTTACCTCGACTGCGGCTGCGTGTTTTGCTGCGAGGCCGACTCTTTCCACGGCTCCGAGCTCGACTTCTCCCCCGGCTCCTTCCACGGCTCCTGCTGCGACTGCGTGGACGGCTCCTCCCTCTGCTCCGGCTCCGCATTCGGCTGGGATGCTTGTCTGCTGTGCGATCACCACTGTCATTTTTATCTCCCGGCAGCTCAATCCGGTCACTTGCCTCCAGGATTCTGAGAAACTCTTCAGCCTTTTTCCTTTATTGAAACACGTTGGATTTAAAGTTAGTTCTGCACATACACATAATATCGAAAATAGCAAATGTCGCTTGAGCACCAAATCATCATATTAGAATGATTTCTAAAGGAAATCATGAAATGCTTCACATGAGAGGAATTCAGAACTATAGTTATTTTAATTCTTCATACCGGACTTCTTGGTTTTGCTCATCTAGACTTTTGGTTGACCAATTCTGTGAGGCGTGACTAAGCTGATGCTGATTTGAAGATGTAAGCAGAGAGCTGATCAGCGTGGAACCACTTTGGTCAGCAGTGTGGCTGGTGAAGGGGTGGTTCTGCAGAAGAAAAACAAGTATCACTATACACTGACAAGTCTATATTCATATTCAGATTAAGACTCCAATAATGTCCTGAACAGACCTCTGAGATAACAATGAAAATCTGACATTTCTGTCATTTAAACCCGAAGAATTAAAGTATTCAAAATATTTAAATATCTGCAGGCCACTGATCAATCAAACAAATGAGTGCCATTGTAAATGCATTGTTTTAAATGAAGCATGACATTGCCTTTTAATTACCAACTTGCAATAGTAAAACTATACGTTCATGCATTGCATGGAATCCAAAGATATTGGATATATACAATATATTTAATATTGTGTGATTTTGTGTGCGTGTGTATATATGAAATATTTTATATTAAATTAAAAAGATCAATTTAGCATTTTCACCAGGTGGACGCCTATGCTACGACAAGATGCCGACTGAGTTTATGGCGGGTTCGAAAAACACGCACCTCGTAATACGCTTCTCTGTTGTAGTTTTCATTCCCTGCTCCATACGGTCGTCCTGGAGGAGGACCGGGCGGAGGAGCGCAGTATCGAGGCCCTGGAGGAACCCCAAAAGGTGGACAGAACGGCGGAAGTCCAAAAGATGCTGCGGGATGTCCGAACCCTGCCTGGGGTACGGGAGGTCGGTGATAATCCGGGTTCGAAGTACCTCGGTACATCTTTTTCTATAAATATCTGATCACTTCATGTGTGGTTTCAACGAGTTTATTTTTTCATTCACTCGCTGAGGTCCTGTGTGTCTTCATGACCGTGAGCTCTGCCACAGCGCCGCCTGCAGAACTGGAACCACAGCGCAGCTCCCAAACGCCTGTCCAAACGACGCCAGTTCAAAAATTCAGCACTTATGTTATTTGGCAAAAAAGACAAATAAATAAATATACAATATTGATATAACAAATTGAATACGTATGACATATTTTATTATACGTATGACACATTCTTTAGGATTGAGGTACACATGCAAACAATGTCTATACTGTGTTCCTTGGAATATTGTGAAGTAACAAGCAACAATAACAAATGAAAAAGTAAAAATCACCTGTTCTTTTTTTTGTTTAGTGAACAATACACTAAATGCATATTACAAATATAACAAATTATGTTAAATATATCAGATTATATATATATATATATATATATATATATATATATATATATATATATATATATATATATATATATATATATATATACACACACACACACACACACACACACACACACACACACACACACACACACCAGCATTCTATTAATATTAATAAACGAAGTAAATTTTAATTTAAGTATATGAAATTTAGCAAATTATGCATAAATGGATAAGCAGTTAAAACAGTTATAAAATTACTACATAAATTATCAAATTAAATAAATGATTCATTTTATAATTTATTTAATTTTAACATTTTACAGGGGAAAGCAAGAACTAATAAAACGTATCCGGCATATTTTTGGTCGCCTACAAGAGCTGTGAGGACCCCATTATGCCAACCCAGCATTGCAGTCATTACGGCTGCTAGAGGGAGTAAATTACAATGGAGTTTACTGATATTCTTGATTCTCTGGAGGACCTAGGGTAGGTGAATCAAATATCTTGCTGTCGTATATTTGTACTTTATCAGCCGTTTTAATTTTGCGGTTTAGCTGCACAAATCTGAGCTCGTGCACGCATGTCCCGGCACGCCGGTGTTCTGCATGATCTGAGACACCGAACAGCTTTCCCTCTTCTGAACTGCTGTGGATATTATCAACTTTAAGTGAATATAAAAACATTCTCAGGTGTTTTTTTTTATTCCTCAACAGCCGTGATTAGTTGTCTGTCATATTACATTAAAGCGCGGGATATTGGCAGGTGTATTTGACAGCATTATTTATATAATCAATGAAGTGATTGGGCGTCGTGCTGCGTCAGCAGTGCTCAAATATCTCAAATATCTCCACCGCCATAAATAGCCTGAATCATCATAGCCTAAATGAACACACCTCTGTCACTACGTTCCCAGCTCCAGATCTGTCAATCCGTAGACCGTTCTAGAATCAGTGAAGAACCGATAGGAATGTCTCGCATTTGTGTAAGATTATAAGCCTTTCGATGTAAGTAAATAAATTATGATTTAAGTAAATAATTATTAATGCCATTTGAGGATAAGAACGAACTTGTACAGCGTAATGTTGTTGTTTTTTTAATAATTGAAAGTGTCTAGCTTTCACACACTTCACCATCAATGGGTCACTTCTCATTCTCCTACATAGCAGGGGAAGTGCTTGATAAATTGCAAATGAACTTCTCCAAATGGTGTGTGTTTGCAGATACCAGGGTCCACTCCTAGAGGACGGAGCTCTTGAGACGGCTGTGACTGGTGGTGCTGCATCCCCAGAGTTCACTAAACTGTGTGCCTGGCTCGTGTCTGAGCTCAGGCTCTACTGCAAACTAGAGGAGAATGTGCAGGCGACCAGCTGTGAGTGTGATCCCGAACATAATATAATGTTGGAGACGGTGAAAGCGTCGGTCAGAATGTGTATTCTTGGTTTTGGGTGTGGCTTGCGCAGGTCCAAGCGAGGCTGAGGGGTTTCAGCTGGAGATGAGCGGTCTTTTAGCCGAGCTGTGCTGTCCGTATCCTGCTCTCATCACAGGAGACGTCACCAAACGACTGCTGAACGCAAACAACTGCCTGTTACTGCTGAGTATGCAAACAAAGTCATTACTGTGAATCTTTAGAAATCTTTTTTTTTTTTTTACCAACAGAGCATTTTTCTCTTTTTTTTTTTCTTTATGGGGCTGTTGGTGATACTAATACTAACAAATGAAAATGTAAAATATAAAAATAACTACTTTGAAGTATAATAACGTGGCCTCAAGATCCTGTCGTCATAAATATTTTTCATATTCATACAATTCTCCCAGGCTTTTTGATCTCTGAGCTTGAGTCATCTAGAATGATTCTGGTGAACCAGCCCCAAAAGAAAGAACAGGAGACGGGCGGCAGTAAAATCTTCATGGAGCTCAAGGGCATCTGTATGGCTCTGGGCATGTCCAAACCCCCTCCTAACATCACCATGTTCCAGTTCTTTAGTGGGATTGAGAAAAAGGTGAGGTTTATTTACTGGCGATTTATATTGCTGTTAATTCAACTACTGTATATACACATTGACTCACTAATGGATTTGTGCAGAAAATTCCTGTATGTTATTATTTATAAGCTGTTATAGTATTTTTTTATTTTATTGTTTTGTCTATCCTTTTCATTTGAAATTCCTGATATTCTTAATTTGAGGTTTAGTAATTGTTTTATGTGCTTTTTTCATTTTTGTTAGTTTTGTTTATATGATTTGGATTATTTGTAAGTTTAGTACATCGTCTTAAACTTTGAGTTAGCAAGAAAAAAATGGCTTGTGTTTGTTTTATCCAATATTTTATTTCAGGTTTATTTAAATCAATTGCAGCTTTTTAATAGGTTTAGTATTAAATAAAAATAAATACAATTAAACTGTTTTACACTTTTAAATGTTTTTTATGATCATATTTACATCCAGTTCTAATTATTAACTGCAGTTGCACATTCCATTTAGAATGATCCAGATTAATCAACATAAGAATGACACATCTGTTGTGAAGCTGATGTTTTATTCCATAAAAATCTTTTCTGCTCGTATAAGAAAGCATGTGAATGAGAATCATAGTTTGTTTGTATGCTCTAATCAAATACTATTGTCCCACAGCTGAAGGAGGCTTTGTCCAAGGTTCCTTCATCTCATATAGGAGAACCTCTGCTGAAGAAACCACTGGGCCCTGTACACTGGGTAAGCTCCAATTTTAAAAACACTAAACTAACCATTTTAAATTTGTATGTTGTGTTAATTTGTTTTTTTCTCTCATAAAACTTCAGGAGAAAATTGAAGCAATAAACCAAGCGCTTGTGAATGAGTATGACGTCAGAAGGAAAATGTTGCTGAAACGACTGGATGTTACAGTGCAGTCTTTTGGCTGGTCAGAAAGAGCCAAGGTACAACGATCTGTTTTACTTTGTATATCGTAACACCGATTAAACTAATAGAGTGAGCAGAAATGGGAAGCAAATTAAATTTAAAATGACTTTGCTTTGTATTTCTATACAGACACATTCTGATAAACTTTCAAAAGTGTACCAGCCTCTTCGTGTGGTGCTGGCCGCTAAAACCAGAGTGTCTGTGGCTCACCTGTTTGCTGCTAGAGAAGATTTATCAAAGATCTTCAGAACCAGCAGCGGTCACATCCGGGAGAAAACAGCCTGTGCCATTAACAAGGTGGGTTAGGTTTTACTGTACTTTCTCTTTGTACATGTATGTTGTTACTGATTGTTTTGTTGCTGCACAATTTCAGAAGTTAAGATTTTTTTTTTAAATGTTTATAAAGGAAGTGCTCACTAAAGCCACTTATTTGATCAAAATGCAGTGAAAACAATAATATTGTGAAGTGTTATCGCAATTAAAAAATTAAGTGTTATATTTTAATATGTTAAAAAAATGTATATATTCCTGTGATGGCAAGGTTGACCTTTCCTTTAGAAACCATTCTAATAGGCAGATTTGTTTCTAAAAACATTATTTCGAAACCAATTGCACTGATGCATGTTGTTTTCAGGGTTCTTTAAATAGAAGAAAGTATTGCATTTATTTTAATTTCATTCCTAAAAGTAAAAGGCTAAGTGGTAATTTACTTGATTGATTATTATTGTTTTTTGGTTTTTTTTTAGGTCCTCATGGGTCGTGTTCCTGATCGAGGAGGGAGACCCAATGAGATCGAAGCCCCACCTCCAGAGATGCCCACGTGGCAGAAACGGCAGGATGGTCCACAAGGGGGCGGTGGAGGACAGTACTACTCCGGTGGCGGAGGAGGAAGAGGTGGTGGTCGAGGTGGTTACGATCAGCAGCAGGGCGGCCGTGGAGGTCACGAGAGAGGAGGTGGAGGCAGAGGTGGAAGAGGAGACCACCGTGGAGGTAAAGCGCAGGGGAACTGGCAGGACGGCTCTGGTGGAGGTGGATATCAGGGTCATTACCAGGACGGTGGATATCGAGGAGGATACGGAGGAGGAGGAGGAGGAGGCTATCAAGGAGGCCAGCAGGGCTCGGGATACCAAGGAGGAGGCTACCAAGGAGGCCAACAAGGACCGGGGTACCCAGGAGGTGGATATCAGGGTGGAGGTGGTGGTTACCAGCACGAGGGCTACTATCAGGATGGAGGACGACACCAGGAGAGAGGTGGAAGGGGTGGGCGTGGGGGTAGAGGAAGAGGAGGAGGAGGAGGAGGAAGAGGAAGTGGGCAGGGAGGAGGATGGGGTGGAAGAGGAGGGCAGAATTATAACCAAGGAGGGCAATTCGAGCAATTCTTTCAGCAAGGCGGGCAACAGTATAACCAGGCCGGCTTTGGCCAGGGAAGACAGTTTACTAGCTGAAAACAGACTGTTACTACTGTTACTTCAAAATGGACCCACAATTCTCTGAGGGTGGGAGAACAAGAGAGAATCACAGGCCTCTGAACGAGCAGACAGGCATTACATCTCATCATTCCCATGGTGCCTCTGGAGTCTGTTTTACGGAGATCTCCTCTGAATGAACAATGCGCTTCTACATGTGTACGGTTGGTTTGAACTGTTCTACTTTTAGTTATTTTGGAAGTGCGAGGTTGGGATGCCAAAACCTCCTAGGATAAACTTTGGTGTGTTGCTGGCTTTTTTTCTTGTTCCTTCCTCATTGATGATTGACATCGGTCCAGTCTACTGCCTGATCTCGCTGTCCCGACTCTGACGAAGCCTTATACTAGAAAGTGATCAAACTTTTGTTATTCTAGTTTTATTTATGGAAAAATTACTTTGACTTAATTAGTTCTCAAATGTCCATCCTGTCATTTCAACGATCAGCACTTGAAAATGTTTGTTTTTCATCTCCCTCAGTGAGATTTTGTTAACGTACAAATAAAGGTCAGCTGAGTTCCTGACGCTCCCGTGTGAATGTTCGTTTGCTGACTTTGTGGAAACCCTGAGATTGATTGACTGACTTGTTTTGAGCTTTCTGCTGGTTTGGGATGAGTGGATGCAGTTCACCTTTACAATGTTTAAAGGTTTTGAAATGATTAAATAAACCGTAAAGAGAAGAGATCACCGGCTTGGTGTATTTTTATTTTTTTTAATCACAGAAATCTAATCATTTTCAAATAAAGATTCTTTTTCTTGCATTACAGTGGCAATAAAATATCAGAAGTTACAGTGACAAAAACAACTTAAGTTAAAAACAAGAATTCTTCAGAAACTATGATTCCTATGTGCTTGTGACATGCTTATAAATACAATGGCCACATGGGGGTGACAGACGGCAATTTATTTGAATACCTGCAAAATGGCCTAAACAATTTTCTAAACATTCAAAGTCACTTAATCACAGTTTTAAATCAGTCGTTAGGAAACATTAAACACAAACTAGAACGTTTTTAAAAGCTAAAGAATTTTCTGAATAGTTGTGATTTAGTCTGTTTTAGGGTAGTGTGTTTATCGATGTTTTCCATGAACAGCAGGTAAGTTATAACAGTGCAATAAAAGGAATCACAGAACGTTTCTACATATGACACATTCAGTTATTACAGTCATTCTAGTAATAGCAGACTAAGCTCAAATCTAAATCCAGTTTTTTGTGTCTTCAAAAATACACTATAAATACTCTCAATGTGATACTTTTCCAGCTAAAGTTACGTAAATGGTGTCCAAATATTTTAGTCGAGATGGTAAAAATCCCTTGATGTTTAATATTCAGTTTTATGGGTCAAGCTTATCTTCACTGGCAACCCTGAGACGCTGAGATGACACAACCTTATTTCGGCATGGGAAGAACCTAATAATTAGATTGCTTAATATTTTTTTCATATATAGTGAGGAGAAATAAGTGCAGCAAGATCCTTGGTAATAAACGGGTCTTTAAGCTTGATGTTCAAAATGTAGTAAATGTACACCTTTCCCTCATGTAAACCTGGCATTAACCAGAAACATGACCATTCATGAGATAAAGATAAATTCAATACAGCAATGACAAGGTTGATCATTTTACAGCAGTAATTGTTGGCCATATCTTCTGATGGCTCAGAAGAGTCAGGAGTCATCAGTTTTTCAATACACATCTCTTGATTTCGCAAAAGCTTGTATTATGTAAAGATGTTTGCACAAGAAATTGTGTTGATGTGACTGCTGCTGCTGCTCGTATGTCAAATAATGTGTGCTCGACACGTTAGCAGTAATTCTCACTTTCCAACAAGTGAAAGACAGCAGATGTATTACAAATATCCCACAGGAGTTTCTGCTACTTTAAGGCTCTGAAAGTCACGCTTAAGTTGTAACATTTTAAAGGGATAGTTAAGTCAAAAATGAAAAACAATAACCAGTCTTGGTACCTATTGAATTTCATTGTATGAACTTACATATAGCAATGAAGAATCGTATTTTTTGTGCGAACTATCCCTTTCAGTAGTATGCTTTATATGCTACATCAAATCAAATGAATTACTTTCAGCATGTGCCTTCTGAGAGTCGCCTCATCTTCTGATCTCTGACCATTTAAATTCTAACTAGCACTACAGATACACATCTATCATGTTGCCAGACATACACAGATGAGGGCAAAATCATTAGCAAAGAATTAGAATAGTACTCTAATGACTATGGCAACAGGCAAGCGCGTTCAGCACTAGGCTACACGTGAAGGTTTCTTAACCGTTTCAGGAATCACTGGCATCTAACATTAATTTAGCATGCATTTAAATTAATGTCTCGCATGTCGCCTCTCACCATATGACTTTTCTATGAAGACCTTTTAAGATGATATCTTCCATACAGTGAATGTAAATGGGAATAAAAAAAAAAAAACCACACCATACTTGTACATTACATTAGACTCATGCTAAGCCCTCATAAGCCTTCAGTAGATTTTTTTGCAGCGGGTTACTGAGGGATAGTTTACCCAAAAATGCTAAAATGCTGTCATTAATCACTTGCATGTCCCTCTTGTTGTTACAAATCCGTGAGACCTTTTATTCATCATCGAAACACAAGTTTTCTAATCCTCCATAGACAGTCCATGTGAAATCAGTGGTTTAGCTGTAGTTTTCTGAAGTTACAAGAATATTTTTTTTTCTGTTTTATAAATTTTGCTCTTTCAACGAGTCCTTACTACCTTTCTGGGCCTTGAATGTGGCAGTTGCATTGCTGTCTAGGGAGGGTCGGAAAGATCTTGAATTTCATCAAAAATGCCTTAATTTGTGTTCCTAAGAGGTTTTACAGGTTTAGGGCAACGTGAGAGAGCGTAATAATGACAGAATTTTCATTTCAGGGTGAACTATCCCTTTAAATTGATATTTGCTAAAAACCTTTCCTGGTAGACGTGGTCACCATTAACGTCATTGTATTGAAAAAGGGCAGCTTTTCACAATAAATACAAAAAATAAACTCACTTTAGCCATGAGGGTGAGTAAATAATGACAGAATGTTCATTTGCTGGGGAACTGTGCTATCTGCCAATGTATTGCCAGAAGAGCATATAATCCTATAGGCTCAAAGACTCACTATAATTATTATTTGTCTTAGCTCATTTGATCCACCTGTGCTCTCTCTCTCACATACACTGTCTGCAGAAATGATTGTATAAGGCTCGTCCCATCTGAGGCTGTTGGGCTCTAACTGAGCCGAGAGTCTGGGTGTCAAACTTATTTCAGAACATATGGCGCTGAAGGACGGTGGGTTGCCTTGGCGACAG
Organism: Puntigrus tetrazona; assembly: GCF_018831695.1. NCBI lineage: Eukaryota > Metazoa > Chordata > Actinopteri > Cypriniformes > Cyprinidae > Puntigrus > Puntigrus tetrazona. Next base: position 8,095,083 of record NC_056715.1, on the reverse strand, counting down.
ACTGTCGATGGACTCATCTGCCGCTTAGCAACAGAGGCCATATAAACACCTGGCTGACGGCACACCTGTGTCGGCAGAAAAGTCTTTGAATTCATGTATATATAAAGATCATTTCAACCTCGCATAGCTATTAATGTTGCTAAGCAGGTCAGAGGTTACTTGTCTGAATTTTCTCAAGCACAGGAGGTACAACTATGGTGCAAACCATTCTGTAAAACAGTGTAAGTGGGTTTTATAATTATATTTGGGGTAAAGGGTTTTAAAACTCGACGTACCTTCCACTTCAGATCATAATGTGTTGCTGGGTAACACATAAATGAAGTTAGTGTTTTAATGTCCGATTATACATACGTTGATCTTCATCTTTCCCAGATCCATGCTCGACTTCAGACGGCCCGAATATAACCTTCACATCCACTGTGTCCTTTCAGAGTAGTGTTTTGGGAGATCGAAAATCAGAGCGTGCGTCGCAAACACGTCAACGGCATACCTTAAATACTCTCGCTCACTCATCTATTATCACGCTGATGTCTCCGTCACATCAGCTTCCAGTGATTCTCAGTAAGATTTCCAACCAGGACGGCACAGCGCAGTCACTCTCTGTTTAGTCCGAGACCTTTCCTTTGATGCAACCCTTCCCCCAGTTCAGCCAGCGGGTTGCCTGCCGCCCCTCTTTTACTGTGGCTGTGGAAATAGTGGCCCTATTCCTGATCCACTGGAGGCATGAGGCACCCCAGCACGCCCCCGAGAGCGGACAGCCCTCTGGGCCGTGGTCCTGACAGGCTCCAGGGTGTCCTGCATGGGCCCACAGAGCAGTCAAGTCAGCTGATCTGAAAACACACAGTGGAAGATCATGAGGACACATGACTCACTTGTTTAGGGGAAATAATTAGTGCTGCCTGCTCAGGAAGATTTCAGTATCGATTCAGGATTTTGGGAGAAGTAAGTAAACTCTGAACACAATTTGATAACAACATGCTAAAAAAGTACGCTCAGAACACCTTAGTAAACAAATACACAACACTTGGGCAACCACAGACAGACAAAAAAAGTGTAAAAAGAGAACTTAACACCGTTACTGATTGTTTCTTCAATTATGAGACCTTCAGCAAACAAACTTTCTTATTTGCATATATATATATATATATATATATATATATATATATATATATATATATATATATATATATATATATATATATATATATATTTGTTTTTAAATTTATATAGTTAAACATGTACATCAGTGTACACTGCTATTGAAAGATTTTGTCAATTTGAAAAAAAAACTTTTGGCCAGCAAACATATATAACTGATAAAAAGTAAGACAGTAAAGACATTAATAAAATCATTCATGACCCCTTATGCATCATAGTGTTCATTTGAAATCCTATTCATTAAATAGAAAAGTAATATATTAAGCTGAACTGTTTTCAACACTGATTAATAATTAATATAATATTAACATTAGTAATATATATATATATATATATATATATATATATATATATATATATATATATATATTTTTTTTTTTTTTTTTTTTTTTGGTTTTTATGTTTTTTGTTGAAATTAAATCCATATCTGGAACATAAAAATACCATAAGTTATTCAAATGACAGTTGTTGCTATAAATATTAAAATAGTTTATTAAATTAATAATAATGACTGTAGTTTTATATGTCTGCCTTAAAAGGGTAACAAAGTTTAAGTGAGTTGAACATGCATATTCATGAACTGCTCACCTAAAAAATTAATTCTACATTGTAACGCTGACAGGTGCACCAACAGTCTAATCCCTGTGTGTCAAGTGACCCTGTCTTTTTAAAGCCTGTTCTACAAATAACACATCTGAGATCTGCATTTAACAAACACAGCAACACAATCCTGGTCAGACATATGCTCTGCATTTTAACCCAAAACAAAGTGTCTGCCAGGTCCTAAAATAACAGTCTAGAGCCCTACTCAGGTTAGTCCTACTCCATATTTAGGGCCATCAGCTTGAGTGCTGTGGCGCTCTCGGCTCTGCGGACCTTGATGAAGATTATCTCTAGAGCGACAAAAGACCAGGCTGCTAAACCTTGGCGTTTCCATGGAAACAGGGGTGCAAAGTTTCATAAAAAGATGTTTTAGGGCCTTGGAAGAGATGTAGGAATTAAAAGATAGTGAAACAAGAAGGGCGGTTTGTTGGATTTACAAGATCATCCATCTCAATCAAATCTGAGGACAACACACCACAGCTTTAAAAATAGCTACAGGATTGTTTCTTTAGAATTCAAATGAGGTGCTTTTCTCTCAGTCGTACCTCAGAGGTCCTGGTTTTGTTCATATGTTGTTCTGCGAGTCCGTTCTGCTGGGACTCTTCGCTGTGCTCCTGGGAGTTCCTGCTGTTCCTCGCCGCTGCCGAACTCTGCGTGTCGTTCTCCCAGCGAGCAAAGCCTTTGCTCTTGGATGCTTTGCGGTGTGGCCTATATCTCATTTTGGGGAAGGTGTGTGACCCACTGTCTGCGACGGCCACCCAGCCATTTTCAGGCCACAAGGGCTCTGTCTGCGTGGCCTGACTGGTGGTGGCTCTCTGAAGCCGCACTGAGATGCGCTGGGCTGAACCTGTCATCAGGGTGATGGACTTACCCTCCAGATCAGAGCCTGATGACGACGACACGGCAGGGAACGTAAACACCTCATCGTCATCTGTGCAATAGCAAGAGAGAATGTTAGCAAAGGGAATATTTCTTCAATATTTTATTATCAGAGTATATATATATATATATATATATATATATATATATATATATATACACACACATACATACATACATATATATAGAAATAAATATTCTCTGGACATAATCTCACATAATTTTGCTTCTCCAAAAAAAGGGTATAGTATTACAGGGTTTTTTTGCTTTTTTTGTGAGATTTTTACATTTAGTTTCATTAGATGTTTTTTTTAATGAATATACAAAAGATGATACAGTAGTTTTCAGTGGTAAGCGTATGTTTGTGTGTGGATGAGAGACAGATCACACTAATGCAAATCACCCTGTTCTACTCTGAGACAAGCAGATGGTGATGTACTGTACAGGTGCGTTCTCACCTTTACAGGTGGGCAGGCTGGGGCTGCTGGGTAAAGAGCTGTGTGTGAGCACTCCAGGAGACACATTGCCCAGGGAAGTGGAACGAGGGAGACGCCGACACGCTAAAACCAGCAGCTCACGACACTGTTTATGGCAGTTAACACCACAGTCTGAAAACCAACAACAGAAAATGCATATTTAACTGAATATTTACATGACAACTGTATACAATTTAATCTTTCAAAAAATATATTACACATGTATGCATGGGACCGATTTATAATTATTTAAATGTGAGAAACACGTTCTCTAACAAGCCACTAATATCAACTAAACAAACAGAAAAAAGAACCGAACGGTGAATTTACAAGATTACCGCCCTGTTCAAACATCTATTGTGATTTGCGCTATTTATTTATTTCTTACCTTTGCACTTGTATCCTTGTTTAATAATTCCCCAGAGCTGAAAACACGGACAACGGGGTGAAGAGGAAGGGCATGAAGAGAACAAAATGGAGAGAGAGAAGCATGTGAGTAATTATGAATTAGGAACAGAAGCGGCAAGTTCATGCCGTTGGAGTTTATAGTTTTCTGTACACAGACCCATGAGTAATAAACAGGATACTTCCACACGTTGCACCCTTCCTGTGCAATATAGTGTGACAAGGTGGATCTTGGTGTGTGTGTGTGAAAGTCTGTTTAAAAGAATGTGTGTGTTAACTCAGCAGATTCCTGTCTAACCATCTGTGTAAATACAGGACAATTTGAGCAGCAGTGACTTTGACTAAACACTCACTGTAGTGTATACACTCATTCTATAGTTCATCAGCCCAGAATATTCAGTTCAGTGGCAACAGGAAATGTGTTGCATTTGCTAGGAATGTGTGTGTGTGTGTGTGTGTGTGTGTGTGTGTGTGTATAGTTTTCTGTCATGCTTTAAAAAAAAAAATCCTATTGTTGATTTATATTATATAGCGTTATTTACTGTATCTTGTTGAAACGTTTGGGGTCGGTAATTATTTTTTGAAAAGAAGTCTCTTATGCTCATCAAGGCTGCTTTATTTTTTTATAAAAAAATGCAGGCGAAAGAGTAATAGTGTGAAATATTATTATAATTTAAAATGAAACATTTTTTATTTATTCATGTAATCACAAATGTTGAATTTTTAGCAGCCATTACTTCAGTCTTCAGGGTCTCATGATCCTTTGGAAATCATTTTAATTTGCTGCGTGAGACTTATTTACTGCACATATTTTTGTAAGAACAGCATTTTTACTGTCAATTATGACTAATTTAAAGCATTCAAGTATTAAATTTCTTTAAGAAAAATGAAAATGTTACTGACCCCAAACCTTTGAACGGTATTTCACTATTTTTAACAGTCAGCCACTTGGCCTGTAATGACAAGAACAGCAATAAAATTTGTAACTCAACTAGCCAGAACTCTTGGGAGCGAAAAACAGTGAGACACTGGTTTTAAGGTTGGATTCAACCTTTAAACGCGTCTGCATTGGTTCAGTGATGCTGTGGTAAACTCATACGCTTGTTTGGACACACACACACACACACACACACACACACACACACACACACACACACAGAGCCGAACCCTCAGAAGCCTTCTACTGCACTTTAGTCCTAGAGAGTAACTTTGCATAAGCGTTGCACAGCAGAAACATCCCAACATGCATTATCAATTGTGTTTATATGAAATGAAAGATGTTTATTTCTTTAGTAGCTCTTTATAAGCAAAATAATATCAGCTCTTACAAATCCAGCGCAGTGTTCACAGAACGTTGGCTTCAGGTAAGTCATCTCCTGGAAGTTGTGAATAAACCCAGGCCCCATTTTACACTGCAGCAATGGGTTGGCACGCAGGAAATACGCCATCATCTCATCCTTACTGATCAATCCATCCCTGCACAAAAAAAAGAGAGAGATCACTGTTATAGCCTGCAGCTCATGAAGCAGTATTTTTTTGCTTCCTGTGTCAAAACAGGTATGTCTGAACAGAATCATAAGTGTGAGCACAAAAGCTCAGAAGAAATGCATGCAGTCACACGCTAGTAATGTGGTTTGAGTGCTGAACGGCTAAGATGAACCACAGAGGACGCCTGGGGAATTTGTGAGTGTGTGAGAGAGTCTGTGCGTGCCTTCACTGGGAGTCATGACCTTCAGCTTTTAAACAATGCAGCAGGTAACCCACGCTGAGCAGCTGCATGGCCTGAAGTCACTAATGCTGCATTACTCATGATGCATTTTCTCTGATCATTAAAATTAAATACATAAATAAACTTTTATGTGTTCATCCAGTGGTACAGAAAGCGTCAGTCTTTTCCCACAACTCGAAAACACTGCACTTTAATTCTGTTTAAAAATGTATTATTGTTGTTTAAATATTACATCACTGTGTTGTTTAGTCGGCATGCCATGCTCTGCTCCATTTGCAGCGATAAAACACGCTTACAAGTTTAGCACGGTTGAGAAGAACCCTTTGAGGAATTTCCAGACGCACTAAATTGACCCTGTCAAAAATAAGATGATGTGCTGAAAATGCATCCCTTCTAATATCACTAAGCACTTTTGAATCTATGCCCAGGCTTATAAAGGATCCTCGCCAAGAAACGCTATTAACAGTTTGGCACTGCAGGGGGCTTTTACAAGAATCACACATTTTGTGTGTGTGTGTGTGTGTGTGTGTGTTTCCTACTTACTGGTCTTTATCAAGCACGCAGAAGGAATCGAGGAAAGGGAAATTTGCAGCGATACTCTCAAAGTCTTCCTGAGATATGTAGCCGTCATGGTCATGGTCGTAGTTACGAAAGACAGACTTCATATGCAACGAAAAACAGCAATACGCAAGTTTAGTGAATGTGCTGCATTGAGCAAAAGTTAAATACGTATCTGTTAAATGACTGGACTGTTCTCTGTATGTGGCATAAAAATGTGCACAGATATAATCTACCATATAATCAAATTCATATGATTAAACCATTCAGGATGTTTGGAGCCACTGAAACAGGCTCGACATAATCAGCCCCTTATATTCTGGTTTATAGAACTGGAAAACAATTAGTGGCATTTATACATTTGAAAAAATATGAAAATCATTTTGATTTAAATAATATAGTTTTTTTTTAATGATTTATTAAATGTCAGTGAGTATTAGTGTTGACAGCGTCTTACATCCACAACTTTTCTGATGTGTTTGTTGACCACTGAAGGATCGGGTTTGGTGGTGACCCCAGAGGCCCAGTCCAGCGGAGCCAGAGGTTTGTTGGGCGTTGTGGGTGAGGTGGGCTGCAGAAAAAACACTGATGTTATTCATTTATTATGCTCTGCATCAATTACTACAAAAATAACCCTCTTCAGCAAAAATTCCTTGAGAAAGGGGAAGAAATCGGAAGTTACAGGAATATATCCTCAGATTTTTTTTTCAATATTTAAAAAAGACCAGCATTTATTTTACAATAATTTTTTTGCAACATTATAAAAGTGTTTAGTGCCACTTCAACTACAATTAATGAGTCTTCTAAAAAAACTATCCCCTCAATTTTTTAACAATAATGAATGATCTTACCTGAGATTTGGGGTTACGGGGTTCTCTAAGAAGGGACAGCTCATAAATTTCATCCTCAGTGTAGTACAGATCCAAGGACAGCTTGACATAAACAGACATAAAACAAAATTAAAGACTTGTTTAATTATTAATTATTTAAAAAATGGCTGTGATTCAGTGCTGCAGTGAGACTGATTGAACGTGGAGACTGATAAGCTGAACTCACAGTGAGCAGGTAGATCAGGTCCATGTTGGGCTCCACCTGAGCCACAGCACTCTGCAGAGACACCAGCTCATTAAAGGTGAGATACAGCTGCTGCATTTTCACAATGTTCACTTTCCCATCTTCCACCCAGTCTGGGAAGACCACGTGCACAGCGATCAGGTCCTTCAGGTGAACGCCTAGGATTGGGATCTTAAACCCTTCGCTTTCACTGAAGGCTTTGCGGTAAGCACAGTAATTGCCTTTTGACGAAACCAGCTCTGTCATTTCATTCCAGATCTGTCAGCAGCATAGAAAAAGACAGTTACTGAAATTAATCACCTCTTTCTTTTATACGTTCTAAATTTCACACGTCTGACCGCTTGCTTTTGTTTTTCTTATCAGGGCATGTTTCATATACAAGGGTCTGAAATTGTATTCAGACACTTAAATTCTATTACCTATACCTAATGGAATTTATTTAGCATTTTACAACAAAATATCAAATCAATTAACATCTGCAATGTGCTAATACTTTTTGCGCAACAAACTATACTTTTCTAAGCCATTTTTATAATGTTTTAATATCATTATGTCTCATACAGTAACATCACATGTGCTGATTCAGAATTAGGAGTTGGCCTTCAAAGACAGCTTGATTTTACGGATAAGGGAGTGAACAGTTTCTTAATAATTCTTGGAGAAAATTAAACAGCTGTTTTTGCAGTGACTGTTGCACCTTGGTGACCTCTGGACTGAGGTGAGAATGAGTTTCCTTCAAGCGGGAAATAGAGCTGTGACTCAGACCCCCAACCACAGCCATCAGCGTGTTAAAGTTCTGCAGGTGGAGCAGTTTCTGAAAGAGACAGAAGAAACATAGATTGCTAAATAAATGGGATATCTCATAGAATAGATAGATGGATGGATGGATAGATAGATAGATAGATAGATAGATAGATAGATAGATAGATAGATAGATAGATAGATAGATAGATAAATAGATTTTTATCCATTAGTTCACATGTAATCTAGGGCTTTTCATTTGCAGCATAATTGCACAAGTGCTGGCTGATCTCATAAAAGCGGAGCTCTCCTTTATTACTGGAGCTCCAGCGACTCGACAGCTCGACACTTAACATCTATTAGCTGACACGGATCATGCCCAGCAGGCCTTAAAACAGATACTAAAAGCACAGGCTTTGTACTGAAGGGATGCCTGGGTGCTCTTCACAATAGAGGCGTTTCATACACCCCCGGCGGCGTGAAAGCAGGCGGCTCCCGCACACTCTTTCCCCGGCAGACATTTACATATCAAAGGGCCTGGAAATGTCATCTAGCTGTTTTCAGAATGCACTGACAGAAACTGGTTCGCTGGGCGAAGGGTCTCGCATTTGCGTAATCAACAGTACAGTTCGACAGCATGTTGCTTTAGCGCACCGCTCAGAATGCACGTTTATTTTTCAGAATCCTGGCCTATTAGCAAACTTAGTCTTTTGTAATGAGTAATTCAAAAATTTTACAGGCCTTATTCACCTTCGAGCTGCATTTCCTGTTCTTTTATTTCTGACCTCTGTATTATTATATATTATATTCCTCAGGAATATTGCAATCCTGTTAGACAAGCTGAAGATAAATTAATGTTCTCACCTGTGCAACATGGATGTATTTGTTGATGACCTCTGCTCTGTGCTGAGGGGTGAGTTTACTGAGAACCATCAGCTGAACCCACTGGGAGATCCCGTTGAACAGAGCGATGGAGCGCTCTAAAGTGGGGTTATCTACTAGACAGCCGTGAATCACGTAACTCTGGTAATCTGTGAACTGAGAACATAAACAGAGATTCATTCATACTAGTTTTAAAGAGAAAAAAAGCAGTTCAAAAAGCAGTTCAACTTTCCCAGTAAAAAGCTAAAACTTGTGAATAAACATGCTAAATTAAGACACCAGTCTGAATGCAAGCATTGGAAGTGAACCAGTTTCATTCTAGTAAATCGGTCGATTCATATGCTTTCTTTGTGGTAAATCTACACTCCCTCAGGCCATTCAAGATGCAGATGAGTATGTTTCTTCATCGGGATAGATTTGGAGAAATTTAGTATTACCGTCACATCGCTTACCAATGGATTCCTTAGAATTTGAGTGTAAACTATTACAAACTATTGGGGTGAGTACATTTTCATCCAACTTTATTTCTGGGTGAACTATTCCTTTAAATGTCATGGTTCCTATCACATTACTTTTACCAAAGCTTAGTACTGATTTAGAAGGGAAGAATGGATAAAGGAAGGATGCTTGTTAACTTAAAAAAATACTTGACTCTTAGCTGCTAAGAGTAACAATACAGGTTGATGGAAAAAATCAGCAGCGCTGATAAGTGATCCAAAGTGTGTTCTAATATGCATAGTCTTTTTTTCTTTCTATATCACAAAAACAAACACATGCAAACACGCATTATCTTCACTGACGTAAGTCCTCTACAGCTGCCGGCCTTCCCAGGTGAAGGAAACACTCTATTTTTCCATTTCTGCTGTGCACACTAACCGATATCCTCCTGATGGACTTGTACTCTAAGAAGGTGAGATGTTCGGCCAACTCGATGGGTTCCAGATGATCAAAGAGCAGTGACGCTTTACCCTTCTTCACCTGCTTCTTTCGCTGAGTCAGTTTACGCATCCAGTCATACGAGGGGCTGAAAAGACATGTTTTCAATCTTTTACGTTCAGAATGCCTTAAAATTGCTCATTTTTCCCAGCCTTTCAGTGTCAGTATACTCCAATATAAATAAAATTAACCCAACATAACATTTCTAAAATAAATCTTCCCCTATATAATGTCAAACTGTTACCTCACTAATGTCAAGCACAAACAGAAATATAGTTTAGGCTCGTTATGACAAGACATCTGCTATAATTATCTAATAATATAATCATGAAATGATCTCATGAATTACAACGTGCAAATTTTAAGATGTCATTCAATGTTAATTAGTGACAAAGTCAGGTGCACAGCGCTCTCTGCATTCATTTCCACATAATCTGAATCAGTGATTAAAACACGTGCTCATTAGTGTCAAGCTATGCCATAAAAGGGCGACATTTCAATTTACAACAAAGTATATTCATTTCAATCAAAACGGTGCTCATGATTAAGCCAAATAGGTCAATGGTAATGACACAGTCAATGATCAGCACGCTGTGAGCAGATACACAGCGTTCAGAGTGTTTGTGTGTTATAACAACACTCACATTGTAGAAATGTCAAGTAGTTTAATGTGCTCGTCACCACCCAGTTGAGCAGCTGCATCTCGAAATTCTTCTGTAAGACGGATCAAACCTAGATCCAGATCAAACTCTGCAGGGAATTCAGCAATCCAGTACCTACACACACAAACACACACGACAGTTTAACAGCTGTGGTTAAACACAAAGTGTTTTTTTTTTTTTAAGTGTGCAAATGGCTCTCAGTATTTAAAAAAAAAATGTACAAAACTTTTTTCTGCACAAGATAATTCACATTTCAACAAAATGATGGAAAGCGAAAGGCTTAATGCTGTTTGTTGTCAGGTAACAGCCTTGAGAAAACGCTCAAACCCATCATCACTGTACTTACTTGTGGGTAACAGTAACCTTGAAGCAGAGTCAGTCTAGACCACAAACGCGAAATATATAAACAGCTCAAAAGTCTGCAAACATCTGTTTAGCTGGTGTGCTAATTAAACTCATCTTACCCTTACAAAAAATGATTGTGGTAGCACCATGATGATGGTACAAGATAATACTTTGAAGCAAGAATTACCGTGCAGCAAAACAGTGCTTAGATGGAATTTCATGGTATTTTATATCTGTGGTTGTTAACTGGTTTGCTTGTCTATTTTGGGTTACAAACAAAAAGGGAAAAAACTAGATGCAAAAATAAAATAGTAATAAAGATAACTAACTGTACAGTCCTGAAAATTTAGAATACCTTATTTGCCTTTTTAAAAGGGAGGATTTCCTTTTCCTGCTTTTTTTATACTTTTGTTTTTTGACGTGACAGGCTGTGCATCAAATGGGCTATAATCATTTTCAAAACAAAATATTAATGTTTCTTGAGCACAAAACCAGCATGACAATAAATGACTATATAAAATATATTCAAAAAGAAAACATTTTAAAACTGCAATAATATTTCACAATATTGCTGTTTATACTGTACTGATAAAATAAATCCAGCCCTGGTGAGCATACTTTTTAAAACATTAAAAAGATGGTTCACATCCAAAAACATGACATGCTTATATTAAAAAAACAAAAACAACAAAAAACAATGGTATTATTATACAACTTTTTGTAGTTCTATGAGACATGCAGAGTTGATTTCCTGTGGATCTCCTGAAAAACAGCAACAAATCTAGCCTGATTGGATGCTTCCAGTAAATATCAAGGCTACATTTTAAATCGAGCAAGGTTACTTTTCCCCCAGCAGGATGCAGTCCTACAAAACACTGACCTCCTTCATTTTGTGATGTTTTTGTTTTGGTGACTCTCACCAAGTCCCTGGAGAAAGGAACGGATGAAGTGTATTTATGTCAGATGCATGCCTTTTATCATTAATTATGTAGATGTTTTTGACTGTCGGACTCACTAAGGGCACTGAGACACAAAAACACATTCTTTTCTTGCTTTTCTGTTTTTTTTTTGAGACATAAACATCAGCTGGAATGTTTGCCCAGTGTGAGTCAGAGTGACATCATGCAGTTAGGAGGATACAACCCAAGGGTGTTTGTATTGTGTAACTGTGCATATTAGTGAGACCAACGAGAGCAGGGGCCAAAAGGTCATCAACTTCTACACAATACCTCATTACACACTGATAACTGATAAGTTATGCTAACCACAGGTGTGTTCACATTATTGATGATTACATTGTGTATTAAATGCACTACATATTATCATTTTGAAAATAAGCATAAGCCAAAATCAAAACCAATAAATCAACAAGCAATTCAAAATGTCTTGTATGTTTTTTTCCTCTTTCACTTAAATGACGAGCTGCAAAACTGCCACAGGTTTGTGTAAAACCAAATTATGTTCTCTAGCATGATTCAGAGAGAATTTTGTGCTTTGATGAAAGGAAAACGTCTCTATAATACTGCATGCAACAAGTCCCAAAATGTGTCAGCGAAGTGAGTACGCTTAGTCCCACGTTTAGTGTTAACCCTAACAAGCATTTTCGAAAAAAAGAAAATCTTCTGAAAATTCAAAATGGCTGGAACATAACATGAGTGTTAAATTAGACTTTGCATCCCTGATTATCATACAGTCTTGTATTTATTCTTAAAACAAATCCTGAAAGCCTGAATAAAAGCCTGCGGTTTCTGTGGAGTGATAGCTCTGAAAACTGGCAGGCAGATGTGAACAAGGAGAGGTTGCCTGAGGAGACATGCTTTGTGAATAATAGATGGATGAATCGCTGAATCATTCTTTGCTGTGCGCTAAAACACAAAATGTCCAGTGAGGACAAACGTCGATCTGAAGGAGCGATGCCTGTCCTTGTGACATCATCACTCCTCATTCTGAGCGCAGGCGACAGTCACGCAGCCTCCGGAGAAAAAGAGGAAGAACAGAAGGGGAATAAAAAAACGAAACGCTATATAATAGCCTCCTCACGACACGTTCTGTTGTTGCCTAGCAATGCAAATAAACACCTTAACTCATTCAGAGCAGGAAACTCTTGGGGAATAAATGGGTTGTTTATCTTGGTAAACGGAAGCTGTTTTTATTTACCTCATTAAATAGCAGATCTTCAGTCGTGTCCGCTGGCAGTCATCTCCCCGACAGTCACGATACGTGATAGAGAGTCAAGGAGCATTAAACATGCTGGAGAACAAACGGATGTATACGCACACACAGTATGGCATTTCAATACACAACATATCGATTTAAGTGGCATCTTTTATATAAAAGATGGATAGCAGAAGCACACTTTCAAGCAAAGCGTTTCAAAAAAGAAGCTAAGAAAAACAAAGTGAATTCTGAGAACGTAACGTCATTTTTTTGGAGATGTCACTTGGTAGCCTATCTAATGAGATCTAACATCAAAATGTTAAAAACAGTTATCTTCTGAAACATCACACACGAACCACACACTTGACACAGGATATATAATCAGAAGTTTCCCAGCGAGCTCGGTGGAGGACACATACCAGCGATGCATCAGCAGAAGAGTTCGGGGAAGCTGATTTTCATGCAGCTCTCCTTCATCGTCTATTACAGAAAAAGATTATAAGAATTTATTATAAGATCAGATAACATAATATAACCATAGAATAAATAATTAAAAAATAATCAGAATAGGTCACACTTTATTTTAAGGTCCTGTTCTTCTTAATTAATCATTAACTACAACATTTGCCTCAGTAAACTCTGAATTTATTAATTTTAGGTATTGGGTACTATTAGGAATGTAGAATATGGTCATGCAGAATATGAGCTTTATATGTGCTAATAAACTGATAATAGAAAGAATTGGTCCCAATAAAAGTGTTAAAAAAATAATACATTATAAGAAAATATAGAGCATGAGTAATAGGGAGGGTTACACATTTTTAGCATTCATTACAGATTAATGAATAGCGGCTCAAAACCATAATATAAGATACTTATGATACATATATGAAAAACTTGTACAAATTTCTAAATTTTTAATCAGTAAACAATCAATAACATGGATCAATAACATTGATCAGTAATTTCGCTGATCAATAAGAGCGGTACTTTTAAGTATGATCATTTATAGTTATTAACAACTACGATTAAGCAAAACAGTGGTCATTAATCATATGCAATCACAGCAATCCATAATGGCATTGACCACTAACAGTGGTCAATTACAATGAATTGAACAAACATAAGATCAAGTGACTGAGCTAGTCTGAGACTGGTGCGTGAATCTGTCTTTTTGTCCAAAATAATATTTGTCATTTTAGCGTTCACTCACCAAACGCATGAATGCAGGCTTCCAGTAGTAGCTCCAGAGAAGCAGCTTTCCCCAGCGTGAATGACCCCATGACCTCCCGTCCGACCTGACCTCACTGGGACATCCAGCTCTCTGCCATTAGGCAAGCCGCCCTCTTTCTCTCTTCTTTTCTTTTCTTTTCTCTTCTCTTCTCTTCCACGTCTCCTCTCCTTTAAATGTGCTCAGTGTGCTCAGCAAAACAATGGTTGACTTGTGCCTCACTGCAGAAACAAACAAAACAGTGTCAATTATTAAAAAAAAGTTAAAGAAATATTTTATGAAGCCTTTCACATGCTTGCACCGAGGGGCTTTATAGTGAATGAACTGATGAAGCTTTATAATGAATGAACTGATGCTGTTCAGTAATCACCTCTTGCTGTAAAGTTTGCCGGCCAATCTTTGTCTTTTTCACACTTTTTAATGAATGCAGTACAAAATAGGCCCTGATTTTTTTTTTCTTTTTATCATCAACCCCAGCTGTAAATTCATCAACCCAAGTAAATGAGCTATTTCATTTTTCATTCATTTTACATTGAGGCTAGTTATTTTAAACGTGCAAAGGCCCATTGTCTGAATTAAGCCATCATTTTGGAAGAACTTTTTTTGTTCAAAATGCACAAAATTTAGATCAATGAAGAATAATAAAAGAGTACACCATAAATCCATTTTCCAAAGCGTGTTTTTGTGCGTCCTGAATCACTACGCTACATTTATATTCAGACTATTTAGATTGGTTCGGGTAGGTACCAGTGATGAGTAGCTCAGTACCTGCATAATTTGTCATATACTTAAACATAGAAAAATCTCATATTCACATAAAATATGAAATGGATAGATTATTGTTTCCCATTAAGCTCGCAAAAATATGTCTTTAAACCTATCTATGTTTATCTAAAACATTTAATAGATCCTATAAAAAGCAAACAAACAATATAACATGGGATTTGAGCCACAAATGCTTTAAAAATAAATAAACTACGGTATCCACAAAGTGCCTTCTGTATTTGGCCCTAGCCCTTCTCTCCCAAACCACATCAGCAGACAGACCTGTGTTAAGGCTGAATTGTTTGACTGCTTTATTCTTCTGTGAACTCCCCATGGCAGCTATCAATATTTCATCTCTCTGGCAGGAGCTCTGTTTGCATGACGCTACATCACACATCACGATTCCACACAGATGGCATGACATCATTCTGGCCCACTGAGCTGGACGTACAATACCTGATTAGAGCTTACATAACATAATAGTGTTTTAACTCATTAACGCTTATGAACGTGTGTGTGCCCACGCGTAAAAGGATAACTAGCCTTTCGAACTTGTGTCGCTTTGTTTTATTTCTGTCTTACGCTGTGATGCGTACATCGGTTTTCCGGATGAGGTGTGTTTTTTCCTGAATCCTTTATCTGTGTAATCAAAACGGGCAGGGTGAGTGTGTGTTCCTGTGCACAAATAGCTAACAGATTAATTTTGGATTTGGGTTTATTTTTATTGCGGCGAAGATCAGAAAAGGTGCAATCTGAAGGATCAACAACAAATTATCCTTCAATACACAAACACTGGAAATCAAATCTAGCCATAACAACAATAACAACAACAACAACAGCGAATGCACTCAGAGGTTAAGCAGCTGCTTGCGACAGAGAAGGCTCAGATTAATCTCGTGGGACCTTCAGTCGACATCCTGATCTTTGAAGTAAAACAGTCCCTGTGTGAAGTCATGTGTGAGATACAAGGGCAAATGAGGTACCTGCGCTGCTGTCAATAACTCGATAACGGAATTCATTGCCGTTGTCTTGGAGATGCCCTCTCTTGATGTCATAAATGACCTCAGTAAGTGAGGGGGTGACTGGAAGTGCATATATCTTCAGATGAAAGACTCTATGCGGGACGTGCAAAATAACCGCAAAACCATTTCAATCTCAATCCACACGAAATGCATTTTAAAGTACACCTGCACCCAAAACAGATCCCTGACCACAGAGATGAAGGGACCGTGGTTATAAATATCTCAGTCTAATTTTCACTCCTCTCATCTGTGAGTTCGAGCGCTGACGGCTGGAACCTGTCCTGACTCGCCTCATCCAGACCAGCACACAGTTATACAACCATCACACGAAGCCAAATATATTAGATATTTATGACTCAAGCTCTATAAAATCCTGCATGATGTAAAATTCATTGTGATAACAGTTTTTAATAGTGATTTAAGATGAATCACTATTGAACATAACAGCTAAATTTAGTTCCTATATATTCTATAAATATATGTAGGAACTATATATATCCTATATAGTCATAAAAGAAGAAATTGCACTTTCAAATGTCAGATTAGCTGCATCACTGTGTTCCTGGGAGAAAATTCCTGTCAAATCTTTCTCATACCGTTCTTTAGTTGCTAACCCGACTCAATATTTCAGAATTTCAGACTTTTCCCCTTCTGAATTATTTCTTATATTTCTGTGAAATGCTTTTATAAATAGATTTTGACCTTGTTGGAAATTTCTTTTCTCCCTAACAGTTTTAAACAAAACAGTTTCTTTCGGTTTTGACAGCACAGAAGAGAAAAATACCATGCACTACTAAGAGTTAGTAAGATATTTATATTGTTAAAAAAAGGTAATTGTTTTCACAAAAAAATTAAGAAGCACAACTGCTTTTAACAGTGAATGATAAAAAGAAATCTTCAGCACTATATCAGCATATTAGAATAATGGATGGTAAAAAGTTTAAACATTCAAATAGAAAGAGAAACTCTAAAAATAATGAAATGCAGTTTGCATATACTGACCACAATCGTTTAGGGGTAGTGTATACGCTAGTACACTTCTAAACATGAATTTAAAATGTACAGTCTTTCTCTTTGTAGAAAACAGTGACTCATCCTGCACCACAGTGATTGTTATCCAATCAAATGCTCTCTAGTATGAGAATGCCCTGCCCTCGAATACCACCTGCCTCTTACTAGCTTGTAACTCAAATAATGCTTATAACCAAATCTGAACAACTTTTTAAAAGGGGGAAAAACCCTCTCTATGCCCAAATGTCTAATTTCAAAAGAAAACACATCAACACAGGAAAGAATACTCATCAAGCTATTTAATACTGTCTTTAAATGTGAGGTTAGAACAGCAGGAGTGCTTTTAATAGCACAAAACTGGAATAAACTGCCTCAGACAAGACCTAAATACCATTTAATGCAAGAGTGCTGAAGAAGCTCTCAAAAATCAGAGCAAAACAGAGAGCGAGAGAATTACTCATTGAGAAAATGCAAGGACTCAGAACTTGAATGTGATGATGTCAATAGCATAAAGAGTGAGCACAGATCGAAGGCGCTTTTCAGAAATCTCACGCAAGAGCCAAAGACTCGCATATTCCTCATTCACTTACCCTAAATCTTCACATTGAAGACAGCGGTGTGAATCTGGAGGGTCAAGAGTAACTTCCAAAAAGCGTCTGTGGCTTGAGGACAGGCGAACTCTTCTCTAGCAGAACAGACTGTGATCAGCTGACACTATCCCACTGTCCTCCACGCCTGTTTGTAAACACCAACGCACATCAGACGGCCATATGACAGATCATCACAGCCAATCAGAGTGACAGAAGGGCTCAGAACACGAACAGGGGACAAGATGAATACAAATGGGAGAGAAAGAGTGAGAAAGAGATAATGAGAAAGAGAGAGTGAAAGATGACGTGTGAGAATCGAGCTAGAGGAGATGAATAGTAATATGCGAATAATAATAAAGTGAAAAAGAGACTCCGAAAATTAAGAACAAAAAAAGCTAGATCTTCCGTATTTCAGCACCGGGAGTTGGCAATACGCTATAGACAAAAACACTTAAAGCAAGAAAAATAACAAATATGATGTGAAATAAGGCAGGACAAGCAGGACATAGTGTCTGGGTGAAAAGCAGATGCGGCAGATGTCTCTGTGTCTGGCAGCGAGAGAGAAACAGCTGCCCTCTACATCTGTGAGCGTGTAGCGAGATGAAGTCACTGGGTTCTCAGTGATCTGGACTGCAGCTGTTCAAAACCCAGACTCCTCCTGATGACCCTCAAGAAAGGTCACAGAAGTTGAGCATATCAGCATTTCTGTATAACTTAAGACTGATGTAGCTCATTAGCCTGCAGTTATTTCAGTGCAGGTGCTTTTTACACAGCATTAATCATTTCCACTGTATTTTTCGTCCATTTTACCATTTATTTTCTAGAAAATTACACATATCATAAAGAGAAAATTCATCATGTAATGTACATGTATATTAGCGGATCTTCAGGAAAATTCATTGTAAATTTTCAAGTTGGCAAATTTTTTAATTAAAAAAACTTTGCATTGACCTGTATATAAATCGCAGATGCTTAAAAATAGAGTTGCTGGCTGAGTTACAGTATATAAACTAAATATTTCAGATGATTTATACAGTATCCTGTGATTGGGATACGTTTTTGCCTTTGAAAAGCACCTTTTAGAGATACAATGCTGCTTTGTGCAACCATTTTTTCAAAAAAAAAAACATGCTGACAAAATCAGTAAGAGTTTTATTTTTAAGACAAGTCTCTTTTTAAGACACACCAAGGCTATATTTACTGAATAAAAAATGCAGAGATAAAAGTAAGAGGAAATATTATTATGAAATAAATGTTACTACTGTGCTCTACAATATAATATATAAAAAAAAAGAAAAAAAGAAAATAGTAGCACAGTCCTTCAGAAATGATTCTAATATGCTGATTTGTTGCTTGAGTAACATTTCTTATTTTCTTCAGATTTGAATGGCAGAGTATACAAATTAAAGAAAAATATTCATGGTCTGGGTCTGGCTTCCTGCTTGTTATTTGGTAAGCTCTGGTTTAAAGAAAAAATGTAGCTGAACTCAAAACCACAGTCATGATACCTCCCTCTCAACTGGTATATCTCCTCCTCATTATTGTAGCAATTACACTGAACTGCTTTAAATGGTAAAACGTTTTGAATGACATTGCTGTGGGCTGATTATCAAGTTTAAGTCACAAGTACAGAGCGCACTTACAAAACATTTAGTGACCAACACTAAACTGCAGTAAGAATTTGATCTCCCTTTCTTTGTAAACAGCAATGTGACAAGGACTGTGTCACAATATTCACACAGAGTTTCCACTGATAATACAGACAAGAAAAAAGTGAGCATGCATGGATGCACGCACACAAGAACATTCACAAACGCAGACAGAGAGCTCTCATGCACATAAACACAAACACAAAGACTCAAACCTATCTTGCTCCATTGAACCATTCGCACAACGCCAGAGACCTGCAATCAGTAAATGAGTTACCTCCCCGCAACCTCATTATCAAACAGTCATCTAAAGCTTCAGCCCACAGAGACAACAGCCGATTATCTCTGACAGTCACTCTATAAAGCCTGATTTACTACAGATGAACCCAGCAAACCCAAAACACAACACCACCAGTAGTTCTAAATCAGATCAGGGCCCCAACCTGTGTACTTTGAGATTTACATCTTTCAGTCAAATTATGAACCATGAATCATCCTGTCAGTACATCAATTAAAGGATTTCATTTAGAACTAGAAACTTGACTTCCTAAAGTACAAGCTAGTTAAATGCACAGTTCAGCCAAAGGAGATGTTGCTGTAATCCTGAATGAGGTTTTTTTAAAGAATGTCAGTAACTGAACAGTTTTGGTAACCACTGGCTGTAACCACAGCAGTATTTATACATAAAAAATAGTGTGGATGTGTGCATGCTGCACAAGGATTTCCTGTGCAGGTTAATGAATCAGTTGTGTGTACGTTTACATCTGCTTGAACAAATCAATTCATTACAATGAACTGGACTTTTCAAAGCAGATATAGCTATATGCCTAATTTTTGCCTCAGTTTGATAATAAAACAGCGATGCAGCATAACAGTGATCATGCTCCAAGCTCCTACTTTTTTTTAGAAAAAGTAGCTTGTTACTGGAAAATCAAGATCTTTATTTTTATATCTATGCATCTGGAAGATGGTTTTATTCAAAACGACATTGCATTCAATGGTATAATTCATCTGAAGCCAAACGTAAGCGTGACCTTGTGTAGTGCTCTACTCAGGAACCTCACAAAAAAAAAAATGAAACCAGTATATCTACTTCCACACTACTGAAAAAGGTAACTGCTGCTCTTAGTCAGGTACTCTCCAACAATGAAGGGTACAGCATCCGTGCAAGTGAAAAAGGAACAACACTTTGACAACTTTGGGTTAAGTTTCTCTCTGTAACAGAGCTGCTAACATCCTGCCACACACTGCAAAGGGACTGAGCAGGAACTAGAGTCTGTGTGAAATTGCCATATAGAAAAGGCTAAAACAAAGTAATTATCCAGAGGAACAAAAGATGTATAATTCATAAAGCAGTGGCTGTCGCTTGTTCCTCACACTGAGCTGAAACTTCCCCAACACCATGCATTTTTAAAGAGTCATGCTAATGCTAACCTACTTAAAAGTTACAACTTAACTTGACTGTACTGTTGTTCATTGTGACATCCAGACCAAGAGTTGAAACTATAGGTGATGATCTGAACTGACGGGAAACTGGACAAGCTCAGATATTTCATGACACATTTGAAAAGCGCAAAAATAATAACTCACTCTAAAGTCTGGCATGGGTCTGGCCTGAGAGCAACTGCTTTACCTCACGATCAGAAATCTGGATGAAAGGGAGGAATCTGTTACTAAATACATAGCTTTTGGCAGTTGCAATACATGGCAGATGGTTTATTAAATACAGTTTTTCATTTTAAAGGAACTGTTCAACTAAAAATGAAAACTGTATGACTGAAAATCTTAATGAAGATGCATAAATTATGGCAAACCCTTTTTCTTCTAACTGACTCCATTGACACCAGTGTTTTAAAATGCATTTTTAGGGTTCTCAAAGTTTACTCTAAAACAGCACTGCAACAATAGTAATTTTTTAAATTTTTATCTAATAATATTTAAATATTTATTTTGGCTTCAAATCCATTAAGTTATACAATCACGCTTTTTTGATTTTCTTGTAAATATTTAACATGATTAAACTATTAAAATGTTTAACATTATATATGCAGAGAGAAAGTAGAAGTGCAAGGTTTCTGCAATAATGAGACAGTGAATATCATGAGATAGATCTCTGGACCCCAACATTGTGAAATTCAGCAAGAAGGCCTGTGAACACCATGTGGCACTAGTGAATGTGAGAAATATTCATTCTCGTTCTCTCTCTCCCACAGTTCACTGATGCAGATGAAGGGATTGTTTGTCTAAAGGCGAATGGACTTCCTTCTATTCTGGCCTTTTTCCTGTCTGTGTAGCAGGCGTCCCTGTGCCAGGCTAAAAATACTCCAAAACACACCGTAAACTGAAGCCCGGCACACAGGAACCACGTCACAATACACACGCAGGAGGGGTGGTGGTGACCACCAATCTGTCCTTTTGTGTGTGCAAAAGGGGGTGTGAGGGAACGAAAAAAATCATGAGCAAAAGACAATAGTCAGGAGTGTTATCATTACTGTCTTTTTCTTTCTCCTCACTATTGCAGGGTAAATAAAGAAGGTTGTTTTTTTCCAGTCAGTGGCTTTTGAACAGGATGTCATAGACACACAGTGGATCTGCGTCACGTGGTTTCCGCCTCCCCCAAAATAATCAAGCCAGAGTAACTATAGCTTCAATAAACAGCATGACCTTGATCTGCTCTCAAATGAGAGCGACAAAACAATTGCAAATACATCAAACTCTCGGCCCGAACAACAGCGAGGGACATTAACGGCATGTTCAAACAATGGACAACCCCAATTCTCAACTCTCTCTTTTGTTTCAAAGGCCCTCTTTTCAAATGAGTGCCAGAAATATTTAATATGACTACCATGTATAGAAATTCCCAGCCTATTTTTCCAGCTTCCATTCTTTGAGGGGACGAGCCCCTCTGGTTACCATAGTGAGGAGAATTTATTCAGAGACAACAGGACTTCCCACCCAGCAGGGTGTCTTTCAATTGCCGATATTTACGGGCAGGGATTACTCACAGTAAGGATCACCCACCCTCAGGCCCCCCACAAGTATGCCCTGCGAAAGCTTGTATTTTCCCATCTATCTGTTTGGCCTGTTTTAGTGGGTCTGGTTGAGGTACAAGCTCTTCGATCTGTCTGTGGTTTATATAAGCAAGATTACAGAGGTAAAGACAGGTTTCAAAACGGAAGAGCTTTGCACAAGTAATGGCTTGGTAACACTAAACATGCAACAGCTGAATTTAACTCCAGTTTCAGGTGAGACTCGGAGAACCACTGAATGATCAAAGCTCTTACCTCAGGACTGCAATACAGGGAGATATATTTATAATTCGCACATGTTCAGGACGGGGGTGCGTCATTGAAAATGACATTTTGGTGAAGAACCCCTTCTCATCTAATGCACAAATACTATATAGGCACTGGCAATCCATTAGAGAAGTATAAAGTTTCATTTGAAGGAGCTTTGGCATATACCAAGGTACTGAATGTTCTTATCGTATATTCATGTACCAGATGACACTTCCAAAAAATCTGGCGAACACAAATTACAACAATTAGCTTGTCTGTAATGTCTCAATTGTTTCTCGCAGACATCAAAGAGATCAAACTGAGTATCTTTTTGTTTTGCAATTAAAAGATTTTGATAAGAACCCACACATTTCCCATCACATTCCCAACATAAAGTATCCAGAAATTTGTTTCCCATTCTCAGTGGGACAGTGCATAAAAACATTGCCGCTCAGCAAAACCGCTCCAGAAGTTGGCCTGTGTATCACCAGCCTAACTATAATTCTGAAGTTTTAGTGAACGCAGAGCTGAGTTCACATCATAATATGTGAACAGTTCAGTGAATCATTATTAAATGATGAAGTAGGGCATAGCAACATTGAAGGACACTTCACTTCCTCTCCCTCTTTTTTTTCTCAAAACGCGTATGTGCATTGTGTGTAACACTAGCAGCTGTTTTTCTGTCCACCTTCCTGTTCATTCAAAAGGGATGCAGACCATCTTGTTTCGTCTCATCGCGTCTAAAAAAGAAACCAGCTAAACACAAACAATGAGCACATATCCTGCTCCGCCAACACAGTTTGTTTTAAACAGCTACGTGAACATTAGCATTGGGCTATTGTTACCGATGTGTGCCGTGTCAGTAGACAAGAACAAAGCGTATGAAACCTCTTCATAAAGTACTGACATTCCATCATCCTTCTGAAAAGCTGTTGCAGAATAATAAATGTGAATAGACTGATTTATATTTATATTTAAGCGCACTGCCTCTCTCACTAATTGTTTTGTGGCTGAGGTTTGTGTCACATGAAAAGCTGTGGAAGATTTGAGGTCATATCTTTGATGAAACCATGACTCCCTTGTCTAAGAATCCCGTTTACCAAACATTAACTTGGATTTCACAGAAACATTCATAGAAATGTTGAACTGCTCGGAGTCGGATTGTTTTGTTGTTTAGTAATCATGACTAACACATTTATCCAGGCTTCACACTTACAAAACACTTCCAAGTCTTGGGTAATGTTACACATAGAAAAGACCAGATAAAAACTCTCTGATGAAAGCTGTAGCTAATGTGTGACTGAGTGAATTCATGCATGCTGTCTAAATATGAGGAAATGTTACAGGTGAATTTTACAAGCAGTAACCATTTACTGAATCGATGACAGCTCAAAACAGAGGACAGGTCACAGAAGCTACTGAAAGGGTGATCTAGGCTCAGGGATCAAACATTTCTGTGAGGTCACCAAGGCTTCTAATTTTTTGCTATAATTCACTGCCACCTTGATCAACTGTAGAAAGCGTGTGAATTTCTGTACCTGATTTATAATTAGAAAGAGGAAGACTAAAGTAGAAGACTGAGGAAATTAAAATGAGCACTATTTCCTCATATGTTGAACAATTCAATGATGCATGTCATTAAAAAGGAAAAAAATATGTCAAATTGCTGAAATAAATGGGTTGCGGATGGCAATTCACACAGACTTTAAAGAAGCACAGTAGTTCACCCAAAAAGTGAACACGTTTGGATAAATGTAGCATTACATCACTTGCTTATGGAACTTTTGCAGTGAAGCGGTGCAATCAGAACGAGAACCCAAACAGCTGATAAAAGCATGAATCATGGTGATAAATTAACATTTTGTAAAGTGGAAGGCTGCGTGCTTGTCTGAATCAGGAGAAAGATACGCACAGATCAAGTACTGTTTAAAAGCAGAAAGATTTCTAAACAAATATGTCAATTGATTTTGATGTGAAAGGTCAACAGGGATGGACCTTTTCACTGGAGAAAGAGTTATAATGGGTTATGTTATGGACAGAAGCGGAAGCTTACCATAGCATTGTTTCTAACAAACCTAACAAGACTTTCCTAATACTTAACTTCTATGGTTGGTTTGTTTTTATCAGCTACTTGTACTCTCGTTCTGACGGCACCCATTCACTGCAGAGGATCTGGTTCATTGGTGAACAAACGATGCAGTGCTAACGCCTTGACCATATCAGCAAAGTAACACTTGAATATACTTTAGCAAGGCTAGTTACAGAAACACTCTGATATGAACAGAAGATAGACATGCAAGCACATATGCAGCAGGACGCAAAAAACACACTGACACGCTTGCTCTATAAATAGTCTGCCATTTTACTGGCTCACAGCCGTACTGCAAATTAAACAGATAGGAGAAAGATGGTTTAGAAATAGAAACAGCAGGTTTAAAGACACTATGAAAAAAATCTAATGAGACAGCACATGAGGGAGAGTATGTAGTGGAGTGAGACAGTGAGGAAGAACCATCCATGTTACAGACACCTGCCTACACTTGCCGTCATAGACTCTGTGTAACTGCAGAAACAACAGCTCTGTGAATAAGTGCGTGTTTAGCGAATACATGAGCACTAATGTGTTAACAGAGCTTAAATATATTACTATACGCAGATCCGATTATCAGCACACCGAGCAAATGGATGAAAAAAGAACAGAGAAGGTTATTATTTGCAACTCGATTACCAAGCCAACTAAATGCTGATTATATTGTTTGTATAGGACGTTTAACAACTATATGTTAATAATAATCTTAAAAGTACATATTTACTCTATTCATCAATGTAAAAATAAAAAATAAATAAAAAAACAGTCATTGATTCAAATAGACAAGCTTTTGTACCACAGTAATTCAGCATCCTGTAATTCAAGAATAGATGTTCACGTGTGCATATATGACTAATTACTGCAAAGGAATATACGCAAGAACTTTTTAGTGATGCTAGACTTGTGGCCAGCTCTAAAAAGCCACAGGTTAATGCAGAGTGTCATCTTCTCAGCTATTTGCTTTACGGAAATTTTTATGAAACGATGATGAATACCTGTGATTTTTCCGTTAATGCATTGACTTGAAACATGGACATGGTTAATAAAACAAGCGAGAGTGAGCTGCTGAGATAAACCGAAAGAGAGAAAGCATGCATGCATGTGTTGGAAAGAAAGAGTCAGTGTGTATCCATGTGTGCGAGTGGGATTTAGAGAGAACGTAGATGTCCTTGGGCCACGATCGTCCCTGTGACTTATGAACAAAAGTTGAAACTACAACAACATTTGCAATGCAACATCTGAGAAGACTGCAATGTGACTGACTAAAATCCGCATTATGTCACTCTAGTGTTTTATATCCAAAATAAAAGTTTTTGTTTGCATTATATATGTGTGTGTGCTATATTTATTATATATATATATATATATATATATATATATATATATATATATATATATAAATACACATAATACCAATATTAAAAATAATATTTATTACATGTACAACTATGTATAACTACTATATAAAATTAATATAATAATATATTTTACTATATTTACTTTATGATATATATACTTAAAAAATAAGAAAAATATATAAGCTTATATATAAGCTTAGTACCAAAACTTTGTCACTAACAAATTTATAGGAATGCATGCACAAAATCACACCTGCATATAATACACATACTCTCTGCACAACATGATGGTTGACTGACCTACTACTTACTAATAGAGACGCTGTTCATCCCTGTGATCATCTGGACTGACAAATAAATATCAACGTTTCCCTAACTGTCTCCAACTATTACACAGACACCCTGCAACACAGCACAACAGAAAACAAGCCACGACACACCACCAGAATACTTTGTGACCTTGGAATTCCTTTGTTGAATTTCTCCCGGCCTGCAAATGTTTGCATTGACGGCGTAAAGTGGCCTTCTGTACTCTTCAAATGATCACAGTAACACCATCTGATGACCGACTACACACATTTTGATTGTGCAGAGTGTGTGAACTGCACAATCAGACCAACATCCAACATTCACGGTTTATCACTAGTTTGTGTAACCACTGAACTACTGGCTTTAAAAAGGAGCGACAGTCTGTTAAGTAATTAAATAAGATCTTACCTGCCTGTGCAGATCACTGGAGCTGTTTTGACTCATAAGTGTGAATCATGCAGCATGTCTCTCTGCAAGTTCATGCCTTCCTTAACAAGAAAGAAAGTACTGCATGTCAGATGCACCCAGATCAAAGCGCACACAATCAACAACAGTGTGGTGTGCAAGAGCCAAGCATGTGATACTGACCCCACACAGATGCATGCTGCCTCTCTCCTCCCTTTGCTTTCTCTGGCCCTCCTCTTTCACTTCCACTCCTCTTTCACTCAGTCCCACCCCTCACTTCCCTTTGCTCTGTGTCTTTTCACTCTGTCAGTCAATTATTATGTACCTTTCTTCCCTCTTCTCTCTCTCTCTGTCTCTCTCTCTCTCCTCCCTCTTTCTCTCTCTCTCCCCTCTCTCTCTCTCTCTCTCTCTCTCTCTCTCTCTCTCTCTCTCTCTCTCTCTCAGTTCCAGTACATAAATTCGACAATAACAAGGGGAAAATAATGGCATCCTTGCTGGATTGTCCTTGAGCTAAACTTTACAAAGGTACAAATATAGGCTGTATGTATTAGATTATGACAGCATGGTAATTTGATAAATACATTTAATTTTCATATGTATTGTATAAGTACTATACTCATACACCATGGTAGCATAAAATTAATAAATGATTTATCTCTGCTCATCTGTTTTGTTCGATGATTTCTAGTATGCTAGTATTGCTTTTGTATGCTTTGGAAAAATATAAATACAGTCAAACTGAGTAAAGTAATGCAAATAAGCACACAAATCTACAATGTTATATAATAAGTACTAAAATATTCTTAGGAAATGCAAATACCTCAGTGGGAATTAAATATTGATTTCCTGTTGAATTACAACGTATAGAACTATCGACATAGGAACAAGATCAACACAGCGACTAGAGTAATATAAAAGTCAACGTATGTAAATAATCCTATTACAGATTTATAAGAAGAGAAAACAATAAGCAAGCCTGCTAAATTACTGTGAACGTTTCCCCCGTTTTTTTAGTTACCGCCTCACAATATTTACTTGACCAATGGGATGGGGTGTGGGCGTGGTTATTCGTTTGTTCGACCAATGGCTGACGGGAATTAAACGTATTTCTGGAAATTATGATTACATTTCGAGTCCTGTTCAGTGGCGATACTCCCACTGAATTTAAATACTTAACGTAAGCTTTAAAAGTCCCCTGAAGTAATTATTATACAATTCGCGGTTTGAAAGTATTGTCGATTTCACTTACCCGGATGAACGGTTTTCGATAGGGTGTTGTCATAGACTGTCCAATACAGCAGACAGGATTCCAGAGAGCTGTACAATATTTAGTCATTACAACCCTTTTGACATCAAAGCCATTAGTTAAGTTCTCTCAGCGAGAAACAATTGATGTGAATCATAAATCACCTGACTTCTCACACAAGATCATGGCTCAAAATAAACAGGTGAGACAAAGGACATGATTTCTAAAGAACTATTGTGGGAAGAGAATAATTTACTGTAAATCTACTGTATTTATTATTTCAAACTATTTTTAAAATTATTATTTAAGGTGATGTAATTCTATTCTGTGGTGTGTCGGATTCCATCGATTGTATTAAACATTGTTTATTCTTTTCTGTCTGAGACGGACTATTTATTTTTTGTTCACGAGTTGTGAAGCACTGATATTTCATGTACACAACACAACATAGATAAATATGTTTAAACATCACCATCTCTGATTTATTTCAAGACTTTTAATACATTATATGGATATTCAGAATATATTTATTCATGTACAAATTACAAATACATAGTTTTTAATCAACTCTTCAGTTTAAATGTACAAAAAAAAAAAAAAAATAAGAAAGAGTTTTTAAAAAAAAATCCCACGGCTGTTTAATAGCAGCTTTGCAACTTGGCAAGACATTTCGCCAACTCGATCAAACGCAGTAAAAGATATCTGTTAAAAAAAAAAAAACATCTGAAAAAAACACATAAAGGCACTTCATTTTTATTATTTTCTTTTCAAAGAAACAATTTCTAGAAGAAAGGTGAGGTTAAAGGTCATGTCTGCTCCACAGGGCAGACATCTGC
Organism: Puntigrus tetrazona; assembly: GCF_018831695.1. Classification (NCBI taxonomy): domain Eukaryota; kingdom Metazoa; phylum Chordata; class Actinopteri; order Cypriniformes; family Cyprinidae; genus Puntigrus; species Puntigrus tetrazona. Next base: position 8,066,689 of record NC_056715.1, on the reverse strand, counting down.
AGTGGACTAACGTCCCAGACACAGAAAATTAGCTGGTGTCTGTCATTAATACAAAGCAGCTCATATAAAAAGCTTATTTTAAAGACTTGACACTTTTTTTTTTGTAGTGTATGTGCATGTTTCAATAAATCTACAGACTGAAGGTTTGTGTGTTTGTGGTGTGTTCTGCCTCGCTAAGACCTTACGGAAAAATGTGAAATAAGAATAGAAAAGAAAAGAAATGGAAAAAAAAAAAATCAAAACATCAAGAAGGGAAAAGACACAAACTAAAATCAAAAGAATAGCTCAAATAAAATGGGAAAGAGAGGTTCTGGCTTTTGCATTAGTAAAATATCCACACGCTCTGCGTCTTTGACTGGGTTAAAATAAAGCAGTCCCCCAGCTTAAGGTCATAGGGTTTGTCAGTTTGCTGAAATATCACCTCTGCTATGTTCACACCTAAAAAAAAAACTTTCTACTTCCTAATACAGTAAAAATAATAAACTTACATAGACCAATAAAACAAATATTTTATACAGTTCTCTCATAGACACCATAAGATAGCACATTAAACTCTTCATCTCAAGTAGGACTTTATTTCTAGGGTGAATTTTGGGTGTTTGTTTTATACAGTGCAGAGTATATGGGCCTTGATTAAATAAGAGTGTTTTTGTTGTATCTTGCGCCCCCTGTCGGTCACTCCGTGCTCGTGCCGGTTGCGTTCTGTCTTTGGGGCACACAGTAGTTGTGCTGGGCGGAGTGGACAAATCCTGGCAGACACACACACTTATAGGAGCCTTGCGTGTTGATGCATTTGCCGTTCTTGCAAAGAGACATCTTCGTATTCAGCTCTGAGCATTCATTGATATCTGGAACACAAAACGTATTTAGTGTCAGAGAAGTGGACAGTCTTGTTTGGAAAGCAGCTTCACCCTTAACAATTCAAATCATGATTCTTTTAGAAGACATGGCAACAAATATTTTTTGAAAAAGGAAATGTAATTTTGCCAAAGTGAAATGGGCATATTGTAAAAATACTTTAAGCATCTTTTTAGGTGTAAATATGCAATACAATAATTAGAATTAAACAACACTAAACAGTACACAAATTTAAGCTTATATATAGTCAGCCATTTTTTTAAGTTTCAATAAAAAAATTATAAAAGTAATTTATTTAGGAATTTGACTAAACTGTGTGTTTTTGATTCACTAAAAGAAAGAAAGATTCAAAAGAGTCATTCACTTGGGAACCACACTACATTAGTTGTTTGTTATGCTTCCAACTGACTGAGTCATTCATACAGAAACGAACTAGATTGGTTGCAGAGTACGTTTTGTATTCACTTAAAAGAACCGAGTCAGTTCAGGAATCATAATGCTTTCATTGTACTGTATGATTTAATTGACTAAAAATAACCAATTTTCATAGCTTATAAAATCATGCTACATTTACAGAACATTTCTGATTCACTAAAAACAAAGAACCATTCAAAAGAGTCGTTAGTTTGAGAATTGGACTACACTGGTTCCAAGGTGTGTTTTTGATTGACTAAATATAACAAATTCATAGAGTCATTCAATTTTGAATAGGACTAAATTAGCTTTATTTATATAAGTCATTGGTTTGGGAATCAAGACTACTCAGGCTAGTATGTCATTTGTTTGAGAACTGGACTTTGCTGATTGCTAGGTTTGTTTATGATTTACCAAATTATCTAAAAAGCATACTAAATATACTAAAAGCATCATTTGTTTGAGAATATGACTACACCGGTCTGTAGATTCTGTAACAGTGTTGCGGTGTCACTGAATGAGTACCACTAGCAACTCTATCAAAACATACAGTACATTAGAGAAAAAATACATATGCAAGAACCATTTACGCAACTAAAAATTTATATTGGTTCTGAACAAGAACCACTTCTCTTTCCCAACCCTAATAGCCACTCTGTGCCTGGGTGTATATCATCTGCTCGGAGATTAGTCATAATAATAATCACAATCCATGACAATGCAAGAAAAACACACCCCTTCGCTAGTAATGAGAGTTTTAAAGTTACATTACAGACAAGATTCTGAATCACTTTCAACCTTCAGACGTTTAACCCTTGTGCAACCTTATGGACATTTTTGTCCATTTTAGTTTTGTTTGTGTTTTTGATAATATTGCTGATAATATGTTAATGCTAACTGCATACATTTTGGCTCAGGTGTGTATTTTTATAGGAACTTCAATATTCCACCTTCATTTCTTTTAATAAATCTACTTTAGACTAGGTACTCATTTTTTTCCCTTCAGCACCTTTTGGAGAAAAATGTTAACCACATTAAAACTGCTATTTTTAATCGCAGTGCCCTTAAACTGTAAAATGATGCAATTTTTGTTAACAGGCTTTCATTCTTTTGACAAGGCTTTAAAATGATATTCTTTACTGTTTTTTAACAGATGGTGCAATTTGTCATGCTTGGCCTATAAAGCAAATATCTTCTTTATTCATGTTTTCTGCTTTTGCATATTATAGAGCCAATTTGATAAATAATGGCGGTATAATTGTTTTGGTTTGGATGTCAGAGCATGGTTTGTATGAGTGTCATAAAAAACAATTGTGTGTGTGTGTGTGTGTGTGTGTGTGTTTGTGTTCTTGTAATATTTGAGAGAGAAAAACTCTACTGTAAAGCACAAACCAACCACTGTGTGCACCAGCAGAGTTTTGCTGGCATCAAATGGGAATATTTTGGTACTGTGGCCAAACATAAAATCACTGAAAGCAAATTTTTGACATATCAACCTCAAATTTGGAACTTGTTTACATTTATGGTTTTAATTTCCTAGCAGGTTTAGAGTTCAAAATATATATTTCTTTTATAAAATATTGTTTATAAATAATTTACATAAACTGAAACCTGTATAACATTTTTTGTTTTCACATTTGACACTTTTTTTTTACTTCAACAATAATCTGTCATGGGTCATCTTTGAAATGAGACTTAAGTCTGTGTTCCCAAGCTTCGCATTTTTATGATACATGAGACATTTTTTTTCAATTGATGCGCAAACGGTTAAGTTCTAATAATATACACAAAATAAACCCAAGCGCATATGAAATAACTACATACTATTGATGGCTATAAATAAAAAAATCCTTAGACTGCAACGCCACCCATCACGTGACACGTGTGACATGATGCTCACCCACGCACGCCATGCGGGACATGTCGAGTGTGTATCCGTCGAAGCAGTCACAGGTGTATCCCTCCTGCACCCGCACGCACCGTCCATTCTCACACCCGTTCAGCACACCGCATTCCTCTGCTCGCAGCCCTTCAAATGCATCGTATGGATCTGAGAAAGAGGTTTGGGAAAAATGAATAGGAGTGAATAATGACAATCGATCAGTATTTCGACAATTTCGACTATTTCTTTAAGGTGTATATTTGCGCTCACTTCTTGGTTCGTCGTAATCTTCGTAGAGGTGCAGCGTGCCATCAGGGTTCAAAGGTCGAGAGTCATATTCAGGGCCATATTCAGGGCCATATTCAGTGACCGGGCCGGCGACCAAAGCATCCTGACCATACGGCTGATGGGGGCCACTAAACTGACGGGTATTACACATAGTGGCATAGACCTCTGGATGAGAATAAAAGGCAGTTTTGTTTTGCTTGCTTAGTTTTTTGATGTAATTTTAAGAAAGAGCACAAGTCTTGAGGTATCATATTTACAAACTGACTCCAAAAAGGTTCTGTGTTTTGCTGTGCAGCTGTGTATTTATACCTGTATTTTTCTGGGGGCAGAGAGCACAATTCATGCCCCAGGCATTTCCATGTAAACAGCAGCATTCTGTGAAGGTGGTCTGTAGATTGGGAATGGGCTTTGTACAGGTCAGGTTTTCCATTATGGTCTTCCAGCAAATATCTGTGTACAAATCAGTTTCTCTTTGCCCTGTAAATACACAAACACAGTAAATAGCATTTCATTAAATGGCGACTAATAAGTGTCAACCAAATTAAACTTAAAATGTGCAGAAAATCAACAGTATGTTTTCAGTTAAGTTTACAGACATTTCCTTAAAACACCAAATCACAAAAAGTTTTTTTTTCCTTTGAAAAATCAATAAAACAATTCATTTGACTTCTAGACCTCTAGATGGCAGTATGACACTATTTGAAATAGCTTTGAGCTCAAGAAAAGCAATATAGGTCAGAGATGATCGAATAATGATCTCAGAAACAACTGAGGTAGATTATAGCACATTAAGGGGTGTGACATTTAGTCCGTGTTTAAAATGTAAAAATGTAGGGTTTCAGAAGAGAGAACATAGGTTTTAGAGAATTTAGGGTTTAGATGAAAGGATTTGAGAAGGCGTTGTGTCTCAATTCAGCTCCTTGTCGAGCCCCAACAATGCGGATTTTAGGTGTCTCACTAATCTGACACACTGTATTCAGGTCATGGACAACTTCACTAATGATCTTATGAGATGAATCAGGAGGAGACATCCAACATGTGCAATTCTGAGGGCCGAACACTGATTTTGACGTTATCTTTTAGAGTTTAGGCTGTACGTTTTGAGTGTGATTTTAGTTGCTTTAAGGTGTGGGTTTTTGGAGTGAAGGGCTTTTGATTGTAGATATTTTACGGTGTGTTGTAACGTGTTAGGTGCATAGTACTTTGTTACTGTTAATGTATAAGACTTTATCTGCCACGGCCTGTAAAATTTTTTCTGAATGAATGATTATAATTATAATCTATAATTCTTAAATACTTTTATTGTTAAATTTATTTTTAAATATTTTAAATATTTTGTTATGTGCTAGTTATCATTAGTTATTTGTGTTTTATTTTTCAATTTTTATTATATATATATATATATATATATATATATATATATATATATATATATATTTATTTATTTTTTTTATATATTATTTTTTTTCAGTTTTAGTAATGTTAGTAATTCAACTTATTTCAGTTAGTTGGTGATATTTTTGGTCATACGTTTTTTTTTCTAACATGTTATTTCAACTTCATTTCTACTAATGAAAATCATTTTTAATAGTTTTATATCATTTCAGTGTTAGTTACTAAAAACAACACTGAAAGGGTCCAAAAAAGTGACAAATTGCTTTAGTCCAACTACAGTGCATTTAAACACACAAAGGCCCGGTTTCATACATGGCTTATCCTAAATCAGGATTCATATTTTGGTTTTGGGAGTCCCAAACAATAGGCTGACATGCATGTAAAGTCAAAAAACACTTAAATTTTCTTATAACATGCAATTATTTTATCTTTATTTGTTCAAACACTCCCTAGCATTGGCCCTTAGTGGCAAAGAATGAATTAGCTTTTTCATTCAGAACCAATGTGAAAAGATCAACAAGAGGCCGAGTAATATGCTAATATTTCATTGTGACATCACATAAAACGGCTTGGGACTCGTTTTAAAGACCCCTTTCAATGATTCAGAGTAGGCTCTTTCTTCTTAGAGACACAAACTTTACACGAGGTGTACTTCCAGATTTAAAATTTTGCAGGATGTTTTGAGGTGTGTTACACAGGTCATTTTCAAAAATCCATAATAGGGGCACTTTAAAGACAGAAAAACACGTTTTAAAATCAATCAGTGCAAGTTTCTTTTAAATGAAACAGTCTTTAGATTTAATCTAGTACTAGGCTTAAACCTCGTCTGTGAAACTGGGGGTTAACGTGTGTTTGTTTACATAAAACCAGATGTACAGTGTGTATGTAAATTTTGCACCAGCAGACCTGGTGTGAAAAAATACTCACACATTTAGAAATGAGAAAGACATATTTGTGTGTGTAGAGTGAGTGGGTGCTCATATGTGTGTATGTCAGTGTGGGTGTAGGAAGTCAAATGACTGCGGCTACATGGGATGTGTGTGTGTAAGGCGTTCAGGGGTGTGTCAACTTTAAGGCAGTGCGGCCGGGCAAGAATCCATTGCCGTGGGTCTGTGGTTTGTGTGAGTGTGTGTATGTGTGTTTAGGCAGGCAGACAGCCTGCGGTGCACCATAGCGCTGCGGCCTGGATCATAACGACTGTGCCGCCCTGACCGATCGCAAGATGTAGCTCTTTGACCCAAGCCTACACACACATATAACCTGCTATCATGCTGCATGCATAAACTGGCCGCAAGCCACAAGCCGGCAGCTGCGGCACGTTTAAAACTTAAATTTAAATCCAATTTAAATGTGTTGGCGTTACGGTGAGCCAATCTAGGCCAACACTTAAACCAATACACACTATCTATTCAGCATGTGAACTCGCATACACCCACGCAAAAACACACACAAGCCTGTCATTCCAAACCGATAAAAGAACAGGGACAATTCAAGGCCAAACATCACAGGCAATAAACGGCTAAAGCAGGATGTTATAAATAACAAACCCTCCTAAGATTACTTTCTAACCTTTCTAAGAATACTTAAGACTAAAATAAAACACTTTCATCTACCTTATTATGTTTTTGAATACTGTCTTATAAAGTATTTCATTAAACGGCATAAAGCTGCTTTAATCTGTGTATATCTGAGAAAGATGCAATGAAATACACATATCATATTTATAAAGGAGTAGCACTAGAATATTCAATAATTTCACATTACATTTTATGTATTTCAGTATATTATTGTGCACTTGTGTTTAAACACCTTGTTCAAATAAGTAGCATTTATATATTCATATACAAATGTAAATGGAAGTCAATGGAGTTTAATTTTCTTTTGTGCTCTAAATAAGACTTTGGAACAGTCGGTTTGGATTACATGAGGAAATCGTTGTAAACTCTACCTTTATGAAAAAATGACAGATGAGACACAGTAATCCACAGTTTACATGCAGATTGTGATTTTGGACCTTACCAACACACTGCAGTTTGCTGTCATCATAGTAGAGTCCGGTCTTGCAGTAACACTCGTACCCACCGGCGGTATTGGAACAAAAGCCATCTTTGCAGATCTCATTTCCAAAAAGCGTGCATTCATTTGCGTCTGCAAATCACACACATCAACACGTTTTCATTATATCATCATTAACCAAACAGACAGGTCAGTATAAACCTGAAACCCTGGACCACACCTACATATCAGCATGCATCTGGGCGCACCGCTCTGGTTAGTGTTCTTATTTGGGGATCTGCTGCATGCAGAAATGTCATTTGACTGGAGACTGACAGGGAGGAAATGTCCTTACCATCCATAAGCATTCCATTCAAGCGTACGCTGACACACACACACACACACACACACACACACACATCCCGACTACATTGCATTCACTCGTGCTGCCACCAGCCAAACCACACTCTTGCTGCATTCATAAATTAAATCAGTGCATTAGACTGGCCCTGCGACTGAGGTTTCCCCACACTGGGAAGCAGGCTGCTGAGTGTGTGTGTTTCAGCATATGTAGGTCAGATGCTAAGCGATGTCTGCGGCTGTTTCCATGCATTACAGTCAAAAATATGTGCATAAAATGGGGGTAAAAGTGCAAAACACATCAGAACTTAAACATAAAAACAGATCACACGTAAACAATCAGACACTGAAAAGGACAGTTCATTCAAAAATTAAATCAATGTTTTTTTTGTTTTTTTATCCATACAATGAAAGACATTGGGGATCGGTGTTGTTTGGGAGACCACTGGTTTTCATTGTATGAACAAAAACATTCTTTAGTGCTCCACAGAGTCAGTCAGTCATAGAGGTCTTTTGGAACGAGAGAGAGTAATTGACGGCAAATTGTTTCATGTTCATCTTGTTTGGGTGAACTATTAAAAATACATGGACACATAGATACCTTTGAAGCTTTCTGCTAAGCTGGTTCCAGGAATCATAGGATCTCCAGAAGGAACGTAACCCCGGCCTGCAAGACACATCTGGGAGAACTGATCTGCACAGAAGAGTGTCAGTTGGATGTAAGTAAAGATTGCATTTTAGTTATGAGCTGGTTAGGCAAAATACATATGAGAGTGATTGTTTCTCATTTATATGAGGTACAGACATGACTTACTAACGTAATAGGCTTGTCTGTGAAGATTCTTAGTCATTTAGGTTATCATAGGATAGACAAGCATTCACATGTGTTAAACACCTTTCAGCAGGCATCATCGGCAGAATTGGTGGATATTGTTTTGCATTCAACCTTACTACACTTTTCAGTTCTATCTGATCTGCCTGTCTGAAATTAAGAGACAGATAAGGACTAATGTGCAATACTTCCCTTCAGGACACATTCTCTTCAATCAATTTTAGAAAGATATGAAAAAGGTTGTAGGAATCATTACAGTGTTGAACGATAATGGCTTTAAACCTTTTCTGTGTCTCCTTAATTAATTTTTCCTACTTGGAGATTTGGGTTTCCCCACCACAGAAGTTGTAAAATGAGCAACACTGTGTTCTACTTCTAGTTTAAAATGAATAGTTTACCTTAAATGAACCAGTCATTGCATAGAATCACTTCGAAAGAATGAATAATTGACTATCCTCAAGTTTAACTCACTGACTTGATGCCTAAATAGTTCCTACTTGGATTTGCAAATTTGGCCTCATCTTTTTCATCTTTAAGTTCTTCACCGTCATGCTTTCCAAAAAGTTTTAAAACAGGGAAAACACAATTCTGCTTTAAGTTCAAAGTAACAGTTCACCTAAAATGAACCAGGTCAACTGATTCACTGCAAAGAATTGTCTCAAAAGAATGATTCATTCACCATCCTCCAGTTCATGCATTTTGTCATTGTTTGTGATGTAACTAAGTACCTGTTCCTGGTACGGGGCAGGGATGGACCTCACAGTTGTCCCCCCAGCCGGCTCCTAGCGTACAGCAGCACTCCTCTTTAGTCATGCTGCTGGCCAGCACATTATCACACAGGTTCTCATCATTCAAGTTGAAGTAACACTCCTTCCTTTCCACTGGTGTGCATGTGGGAACAAGACAACACCACAACACAAATAACTCAGACAGGATGTGTTGTCCTTTTAAAATTTTCAGATACAAATTTTCAGTCATGATTTGTCACAGAGCACGGAAAAATAAAATCAATGAATAACTGTAATATTTCACCGCAATGTGGTAAATCACAAGAGCCAAGAGCCAATATAGCAGAAACTGTTAATGACATCAATCTTGGCTTTTCAGTCACTGAGTGCTCCTTTTTATTATTTGCATTCATATTCCAAACTATTGTATTTGTAGTTTCTGGTGTTTTACATGTAAAAGTGTCTTTGTATGTAAAAAGCATAATTTACAGCTCTGGTAAGACATACCGGGGTACTTGTAAAAAGGAAAAAATCTTGTTTAAACTCAGGAGACTTTTATGATGGGAGGAGGATTAGGCGGATGAAGTCCTAAAACACTTGGCTAGGATCTGTGTGTGCAGCCGCTCACGCACAAACATCCATTCAACATTGATCTTTCATTTTCCAGTTCCACCATCTTCTTCACCACCAGAGTAATAAATTGATTCCAATCTAGCCAGCACCATCCCTTAAACCTCAAGACATGTTCTTTTTTTTATTCTGCCACTCCTGATTTTTAGTTGTAAAAAGAGCTGTTCCCAGATCACTTAACAACAGTTTTGCAAACTGCAAGTCTCTGAATTGGAAAATTTGCATTAATTGCAGTTGGTGTTAATTGTTGATTGTATTTTATTATTACTTCCTGATTGGGATAGTTCATTTAGTAAATATGCTGCTGTAACAGCATTAGCCATAAGCAAATAAATGCTAAGAGCAGACAGAATTATTCATAGTGAAAACAGGATCAAACTTGATTTTAAAGTCATGCTATCAACAAGCAGAAGAATATTACAAAGAATTAGGGATGTAGAATATGGTCGTGCAGAATAGGTGCTTTACAAATACTAATATATTACAATATTATATTACATTCAATAGCCAATATTAATAATAGGCATGCTAATAAGCAACTAGTTAATAATAAGAATTGGTCACTATTAAAAGTGTAAAAGCAATAGGTCACCGTTTATTTTGATAGCTCACTTTAGACTAACTGTAACTTTGAAATGATGTCAACTAGCATCCATTGCTAGACTGCCTGCTTAATATCTGCAAAAACTTTTTTTTTGATGGTCCTCGAACACACATTCTACTAATTAAAATAATAATAAGTATGTCATCTATATTACAGATAGTAGAATGTCTACAGTGGACTACTGAAACCAAATAATTAAATAAAATATCATAATCCCAATCAGGAAATCTTTAAGAGTTGTCAAGACTTTCAAAAGCGGTTATCTCATTCTGATGGTTCTTCTTGTCTCTCCATATACTAGTCTTTTTTATCTTTGCGTGGGAGCTTCTTTTTCGACTCCTACGCACTTTGGGCCCCATGGTGCTTTGGTCCCTCTGTAATCCTCAGACTGAATCTCATTTCTCTCCTGCCAGATCGTTTACAACCCCCATTCATCACGCCTTGCCTCCTTCTGTTCTACTCGTAGCTGGACCCTGATGATACGAAGTTAATGTCCTGTTGCACTAGAGGATCTCCATGGCTGAGATTAAAACGTGAAGAGCTTCAGAATCATTCAGGTATACAGTGAAGATGAGACGTTTCATAGAAGGAGGACAGGGGTCATCTTTCCAGATAAAAGGCAATCTGTGGCAACTTGTTGGTCTTGTAGGTTTGGGTTAGGTCACTGTTTGTGGGATTTCTGCAGGATAATGAATTGGTCGATCACATTGTAGTGTCGATTACAGTAGGCTACAGCTTTACCTGGAGGTGTAGAGAAGCATTTGGCCGACATCGGATCGAATTCTTGCATCTCGTCAGGACACAAACACAGGAAGGTGCCTTCTTGATTCTCACAGGTGGCCTCACCGCACACGTCACCGAGCTTCTCACACTCGTTCACATCTACAGGCAAGAAAATGTGTTTTATCACTGAACCGAAGATGCAATCTAGATCATTTGCTGTTCTACGAGGTCAAGTAAAGTTAAGTCACCTTTATTTATAGTGCATTATGCGATACAGATTGTTTCAAAGCAATTTAACAGGGATAAATGGGAGAATAATTATTCATTGATGCAGAGATGATTCTGATGTAAAGCAACTCTAAAGAAAGTGTCATTGTTTAACAGAGTTTAGTGTTGATTCAGTTTATCATTTTTTGTTTAGTTTAGCTGTAAAGCAGCCCTGTAGAAAACATGATGTCATTTCAGTTCACATCCAGTAGTGTCGGCACAGTTCAATATTGCTAAATACCATTAAAAAGCTTCTAGTTTAAAAGGAATAGTTCACCAGGTTCATTAAAATGATTATCAGTTGAAAAGATGAATCATTCACTTTTCTTTAGTTGAACTGACTCACTCAATCTGGTCACGTGTGGTTCTTCAGATAACAGCTCACTGGAGTGGAAGATCAGTGAAAAACGTTTGATCTGTTGCTTGCTAAAAGGTATTACAATATGTTTTTTACTTTTTTGGTTTTTTATATAGCACACAAGTTGTAGGGACTACAAGTACCATATTCAATAATTCTGAAAGTACACAAATTGCTTGTAATAATAAAAAGTGCAGAAGACACGGCTTCACTAGATTTCTGACTAGACGTTCTACAACCACAAACTTATGTGAACTCAAAAGCTTGTGAAACACTGGTCATTACCTAGTCATAGTTTATCATTTCTATAGCTTTGTCCTGATCGGCTCAGAGCCTTTTCATTAATTTTCCTTATCAAAACGGTGGCTTTTGGGAACCTCATAAAGCAATGACAAACAATGTGCACAACTGACTTCAGTAAATAAAACAGCCCCATTTTTCTGCCGACTGTCTCTGACAGCTTAAATTTATGACGACCAAAGTAGCACTATAATGCAAGTGTCTACTTCCTGCAACAAGGCTCTCTCCTCCTTTCTACTCTGTTCTCTCTCTTTTCTTCTCAATGCTTCACACATCTGTGACTCTCATTCTCTTGGTTTTATCAATCATCTCAGAGCACCACATACAAAAGGATGCAATAAATCAACTTGTGTGGAGAGCCTTTATGTGCAATAGAGTCTACATGCTCTAATGGAGCCATCCTGCCAGACGCACACACGTACACACTCCAGACCCGCTCAGTGATGGTGGGCCAGATCGTCAATGAGCCTGGAAGTGTTAAACGGTCGTCTGGAGTCAGCAGAAGCGTGGGTGCTGCACCACTAGGGAATGATAAAAAGTTGGAAATGGACGTCAGTGCCAGATGAGCAATGTAAAAGACTGATACGGCCTCATAAGTACTGATATATATATATATATATATATATATATATATATATATATATATATATATATATATATATATATATACGCACACAAGCAATTTTTTCTGTGCACTCCAGATTAGAATATGGTTTGATGGGATCCTTTTCTACTTTCTAAAAAAGAGTGCTGCATTGCTTAATATAAATCATCACAACAAGAAATTAGACTTTATTATTTAAATAATGGCTCTTGCACATGTTCTTAAGGTTTGAATCATCATATTTGAATCTTGCACTCCTGTAGCTAATAGTGCTATAATGTTAGCTTCCCCAGGGGATAGGTTTTCTTTAAATTTCTTAAAAAAAAAAACAGTTAACCATAGTTAACCAAATTTCAACATCTATTCATAGGTGGTACGCAAATTTATCTATAGGAGGATGTGTTTGGGGGAAACATAAACTCACTCTGTTAAGTTTATAAAGGAGCTATTGTTTATATATATATATATATATATATATATATATATATATATATATATATATATATATATATATATATATGCAACAATTGAAACCGAAAAACTGATTCAGAATAGTGCAAGTGTTTTGCTTTCAATATGAAAAGAAACATTCTTGTTGCTGGAATCTTGTTGCGTAGCATTTCATTAGGCCTGAGATCTCTGTCTTTCTAGGTAATTGGAGGACAAAGGGATAGGAGAGGAAGAGAAAGAGTAAGGGATGTGGTAAGAGAGGAAACTGAGGCGGGAGATGGACGATTGGATAAGGGTAGAAAGAGAAGAGAGAGAAGTGGGAGGAAAAGAGGAATGCATGTCCTGTGTGTATTAGCGTTTGTGTGTATTAGTGTGTGTTATTGCCGTGGGAAACCAGAAACGATGGAGGCTGTTTGTGGCCAGTTACATAAGCCGGCAAGACAAACAACCTCTGTTCAGAGACTGAAGAGAGTGTGTGTTTTTAAGAGCGAGTGTGTGTTTGTATGCCAGTGTATGTATGAAAAATTCCCTCCTCAAACTAATCACAAACAGAACAAACCAGAAGACAAATAGGCCTACACTGTATATAGAGGTATACATCTAATAATTTAATATCATGGTAATTTTTTATTTAATTCAGGAACAATTTATTAATTTGAGCAAAAGTAATAGTATAGACAATTGTCATGATTTTTACTTTTACCGTTTAATAATGGTAACATTTTTTTATTAACTACAAATACAAATAACAAAACTTAAAATAGTAAAATAATAAGCAGCAAAAATCAAAAATATTTTCAACAGTAAAGTATATATACAGTATGTATATATATATATATATATATATATATATATATATATATATATATATATAAATTTATTTTGCACATACCACCCATCCTTCTTCACATAATTCACATATTCCTCCATCTCTGCTCTTACTCTCTTTTCAGAAGGTGGGCTGCACAAGAACACTGTTATTTTAAAACAGCCACCAACTCCAGACCTCTAAACACCAGGCCACATAAATACATGTGGCTCCATCACTTTAATAGGACTTGACTCTGTGTCAGTGTATTAATGTGTCTATGTGTGTATGTGGGGGCCACTGATGTGTTTCACCCCGGTCGCTGTGTTTTAAACATTACCGGGGTCTGTGCCGTCCACCCTCAGACTGGAAGAAACTAAACACTCACATCAATCACGGCTTTAGCAAAGCGTCTGCCATCTTTTTTATGTTGTCTGAGAGGAAGTGGCAAAAAATCTCAGAGAGTGCTGAGACTTCAAATGTCTGTCAGGACAAGAGTTTTACAAACAGACCATACCATATTCTACCAGTTAAATTCTTGTCTCCAAGTGGACAAGAGAGATTAGAGAACTAAATGGTTTTTTCCCAGTCCAAAACATCTTTATACCTAAAGAATTGTAACACTGCAGTTTTTTTTAACCTGGTCTCATTAAGCACTTTTTGTGCAACACCGTTTTTATGCGCCTTACTGCACATTTCGTCAGTTTGAAGCAGTACATTTTTACAGGCATGTATTGCTGTGTTTTTAGTTGCTTGAGTTATGTATTGAGATGGTTCAGAATTGAAATATCTGTGGATTGTTGCTAAAAGTTGTGCTGGAAATATGCCCTACACCAAATGCAACCCTAAACTTACCCAATAGTGTAATGCTTCCTTTTACATGGATTTTAACTATTTTGTCAAACTCCTCACTTCTCATGTACGTCTCCATACTCCATTGATCTGAATCAACCTACCAACTGAATGAACCTACCATCCGAAAACCTATATATGTGAAGCATGATAAGTGTGATGCTCACAATCAAAAGGGTCAGTTTTCAAATATCTCAGCATATTAGTCATAACATGATATTCTTCAAGTAATTGTGCCAAAATGATGCTTTATTAATCAAAATTCTAAATTTGTGTGAAAAGGAATAAAAGGTCTTGGAGTTTTATTACCTCTAGTGTTATGTACTTGTTGGTACATATTTCATGTCTCGCTAAAAGTGTACCAATGTACCAATGGTTTATGCATTTTCCAAATATGTTTAATATGATGTATCCGTTTTATTCTTCATTGTTGATCAAATCACCAAAAATGACAAATAAAAGTCTTTAAAAAAGTCACACATTCTGTAAGGAATAAACCACATTATTACGCAACATGTTTGGCTGTAAATCATTCATTCTTCTGCAACTCTTACTTGTCATTCAGATTGCACACATACTGCAACAGGATTGACTGCCAAAAGTTTGTGGAAATGTACAATTTCTATTTGTGGTTGGAAAAAAGAAAGTCATGCAGGTTTCAAACTACATGAAGGTGAGTAAATAAGTCCCTTTAACAGTATGCTATGATAACACTTTAGCTGTCAAGTTGAAGTAAGCCTTCTAATAGTGATAATTCATTGAATGGTGTCCATTTTGAGTCTATTTTTAAACTATGGAATGAAAATAACAGAAATAAAACGTACCCACACACCCCTGCCCATCCTGAGAGTCTGTGAATCCCGGGTCGCACTGGCAGCTGAAGGAGCCTATTGTATTCTGACACACACCATGACTTCCACAGGTATTCTCATTCAGAGAACACTCATCCACATCTAGAACAAGAGAGGGAGAGACAATAAGACAGAAAGCTTGAGAAAGTTAGAGTTCTTTGTGTTCTGGTCTGGGCAGAGTTGAATGGATGAGAGGAAGAACACAACAGAACACTACTGTTCATAAGTTTGGGATAAGTAAGATTGTTTTAAAGTTCTTGGAAAAAGTCTCTTACGCTCACCAAGGCTACATTTTTGTATTATTATAAAACAGTAATACTGTGAAATATTACTACAAATTAAAATATCTGTTTTATATTTGAATATACTGAATAGAAAGTTAAACAGAACTGCATTTATTTGATATAGAAATCCTTGACTTTACTGAGTAATTAAATGCATTATTTCTGATTAAAAGTATTAACTCCTTTCTGACCCCTAACTTGTCAAACAGTAGTTTATATGAACAAAAGCAATACTTGAATGGAGATGGATTGAGTATGGGTTTGTCTGATCGGAAACATAATTGCAGTCTGCAGTGTTAATTAGCAAATGATTAAGCCACAAGAGACAAACAGCTCTGATCACAACCAGAATATGGATGATGCAGTACAACAATGTGAGCAGCTAAGGTGGTTACATCACAGCTGAAGCTGATGCCCAAGGGCGCTCACCGATGCAGACGCCAAGTTCGCCTCGGGAATGGCCAGGTGGGCAGGGCACCTCACATCGGTAAGAGCCAGGTGTGTTCAGACATTCCCAAACCCCACAAATAGACTTCCCAAAGTCAGCACACTCATCAATATCTGACAGACAGCACAACCAACCAATCAGCACACTAGTAAACCAACAAAGAGCTTCTGGGTGCAGGATGATACAAAAAGCAAATTGTTTTGGATCTTAGGTTTTACCCTGGCATGTCTGATTGGTTGGCTCCAGGCGATAGCCTGCTTCACAATGGCAGAGATATGAGCCCTCTACGTTTGAACAGGTACCATTTAAACATCTGCTGCCATCCACACATTCATCTACATCTGAAAAAGCCCACACACACACACACACACACACACACACACACACACGAGCAGGTAATTTAATGTAATATATTTTGCTTTGTCTAGACATTCAGCTCAAATGCTTCCTTCTCCCCATTTGACTGCTAGACTGGGCATTTAAAACAACTCTGGCACCTCACTGGGCCCCGGGAGCACATACACACATCCCACCAGAGGAAAAATAACATTGGCTCATATGTGAAACCCATTAGACACACAATCCCTTTCTTTCTCTCACTCTCTCTTGTGCTGCCAAACACTGGGGCTTTTCAACAAAACAACAGATTAATTTTGCCTAAACATCAGATAAATATCAGCACAGTGCCGCTGAGAATCAGGACAAACCACAGCAGGATGCATCAATGAGAGAATACGTGTGTACATACCCTCACAGGCTGGTGGATCCCTGGTGGACACAAAGCCGGCATCACAAACACACAGAAACGAACCCTCTGTGTTCAAACACTCGCCGTTGGGGATGCACAGCTGTGTCTCGTCCTCACACTCATCAACATCTACAAGAATTAAGGAATCAGTGAAATCAGTAACAGTATTCCAAGAAGTTGCTTAAACCAGTCTAAGTTGGTTTTCTGGTCTTAGCTGGGATGATATCCTAGAATGGCCAAGCTAGTCTAGAGTCCTAGCAAGTTTAGCCAGCTGGTTTCCTATCCTTAGCTAAAATCTCATAAAACCAATCAGCAGTGTCAAATTGTTCATCCGGGTGTGTTAAAAACACACAAAAAATAGCAAAATGCATTTTATATATAGGACATACTGTACAAAAGAGTTGTAAGATAGTATACTCTAGAACACATCCTCTGTATAATGTGGATTCTAACCTTGGCAGCTGGTGCCATTAACTTGTCTATATCCATGTGGGCAGTTGCACTGGTAAGATCCCAAGATATTGACGCACTGCCCCACACCATCACAGGTCTGAGGTAACTCCAAACACTCATCCACATCTGTAAACATCAGAATATTTCAACATTGCACACAGAATCAACCCAGGATGCACTTAACATGAATACACGATTAAATATCACACACACGTGCACACTCGTACCGTTACATTGGTCTCCCGTGGATGATAATATAAAGCCGGGCTCACAGTTGCAGATAAATGACCCCTCTGTGTTTTGACAGTGACCTTGGATGCACACGCTGTCATCCTGGCATTCATCAATGTCTGTGACACAAACACACAGAGTTGCAGTTTGCTCACTTGAATTTATGTTTTTGTTTAACCTGACTGTATAACAATCAAAATGAAACTAATCATAAAAACAAGAGAAAGCTAAATACAACACAAAACCCCAAAAAGTGAAAACCAAAATAAAACAACACACTTACAAAAAAGAACAAAAACTAAATACATCAAACAAAACAAAAGAAGAAAATCACTTAAAAGTTGGATAAGCTTATCTGCCATTTGCTAGAAGATGAAAACACACAAAGTTGCAGTTTTATTCGGTTGCATATTATCTGTTTTGTTTAACCTGATTGTATAACAATCACAATGCTAAAATTCACAATACTGTCATAACGCACATTAAAGCCTTGTTTTGTAAAAGGCTGTGCAACACGCAGACAAAATTAATCCTAAAAACAATATAAATCAAAATATAACACAAAAACAAAACAAAAGCAACAAACAAAACCAAATCAAATAAAGAAAACGCAAAATACATCAAACAAGACAAAACAAAACGACATGAGAAAATCACAAAATTTTGATAGGATTATCTGTCTTCACAAGATAAAGACAAACAAATTCTTAAGTACTAAAAGCTGCTGAACTGTGGACGGATAGTACCTATGCAGGCCTTGCCATCAGGAGTAAGCGAGAATCCTTCATCACACATGCAAACAAAATAGCCCTCCCGATTGAAGCACTGACCGTGAGCACATACTTTTTCATCCCGACACTCATTTATATCTGCACAGAGAAGGTCACGCACACAATACATCCGATGAAAGACACTTCTGTGGCTCAAATTTATAAAGGCCGTGTTAAACACATTTCATCACATGTATAAAAGCAAAGAAAAAAGGGCTTCTTACCAACACATTGGCCATTTCTCCCTTCAAACCCATCCGGACAAGGAGAACACATGAAAGAGCCCAGAGTGTTATAGCAGAGACCGGACGGACACACTCTCCAATCTAGACATTCATCGATATCTACACAGACACAAGAAGAAATACACAAGTTCATGATGCCCATCCATAGAGTGGAAAGTCTGCATGTGCCAGCTGTGAAGGTTTGATAGGAGGGTCTGTTGTTATGGATGGGTGTTATTGCTGTACTACTGTGAGGAGAACAGGAAACCATCGACTGGAAAGCACATTTTGTTCTCAATCTCTCTGCTACACCTTTATTAATGAAGTTAGTCAAAGAAAAACATCTTAACTGTGAAACTGTGATGTACTACGGCACCATGCCTTCTTCCTTCTACATGCTCAACCATCCATTCGCCTTTATTACTGCTTCCAGCGGCTGCCAGAGATACTTCATCTCTACACTGAATGGATGTGGTACATTAAAGCAGTTAGAGTGTGAAAACACATCACCTAATCACCACGACAACAGATTTTTAAAGAGCTTTACATTAAAGAAGACGGCTGCATTTATGAGGACATATTTTCAATGCTTAAAACAATGTTTTTCAATGTTCTTTGAATTATAAGGTCACATTTTTTGAGGTATAAACTCCCATAACAAATCTCCAACCTACCTAGAACTTGAATTCAGTAACCCTAAAATTATAAAGAACACTGGAGCTATAATTTAGCAGTATTATGACCACAATGAAGGGAACAAGTGGAAGACGTAGATGTAAAGAAAATGCCAAATCAGAAAAGAGCAAAATCAATCTACCAGATTAAAATAATTTCTGTCTCATATATATGGATTCAACAAACAAACAACTGCATTAAAGAGCTGACGCTCCCCATTCTGTAGCAGTTTCGAAAATTTCGGATTGCGGAAAAAAGGTGGGACGCATTCCTAAATGTGCAACTGCTCTGAAACTTAAAGAGGATATTACTGGAACAGTTAAACCAGTTAACCAGAAAAACCAATGTGTTGGCCATATCAGTTTAAATGGATGTAATGAGTAACTCTGGGCAGAAGTTTCCGGATGTCTTGTACTCTGGATTTCCTAATATGAGGAGAAGATGTGTTTTCCAAGTACCGTGAACATTTCCTCATCTGCAGCAGTGCTGAGGTATTTGGGTGACTCGGTTGAGGGTACGATAATACCACTTTTCTTCCTCCACAAACCTCAAAGTGTGTCACAAGGAGGTGGTTTCTACCTCGTCTGCAAACCCTGAAAACCAGCTAATGACACACACACACACACACACACACAGGATGTATTTGGAATTGAGAAAGAGACAGAGCTGTGCCTGTATTTAGACGACCACACTGCGGTCGAAGACCAAAAGCAGACTTCATATGAGTGCTGATCTGTCTGGATCAAAATAATGGCCAAGAAAGTGGAAGAGGAGGACTGCTAATGGCTCACGAGGAAAAATACAGACCTTCAAACTTCCAAATGGCACATGTTTCTGCTCTTCTAACTTGTCCAGAAAATAAATAAATAATAAAAAAAAAATTCTTAAAAGAAGAAGCTGAAGAAATTAAATGGTAAATCTATGTACCAGTCAAAAATTATGAACTCCATTCTGTGTACACGGGTGAGTTTATATGGGACAGTCTCGTAATTACCGGAGCAGCTGGTGCCCTTCTCGTTAGGCATGAATCCAGGCTCGCACGCACACAGGAATCCGCCTGGAGTGTTCTGACAGTGACCATTAGCACACAAACTTGGGCTCTCTGCACACTCGTCAACATCTGTCAAAAATAATCATCAGGTAATTGATAGATCTGTCTTTGCAGGCAGTTTAAGAGAAATTCCTATTTGAATCCAGTATTTTCACAGCAAGCAACCGACTGAGATGCCACCACTTGGATTTTGAGGAATAGACTTCTTATAAAGCAAGTCACATACTAAAAACGGTGCCTAAATATAAAGTGAAAATTAGTAAAATTGTGCATAAATTGTTTCAGAAATATCTTTCTACATAGAAACAAGCATTGTAGTCAACGTTTGGTTCTGTTTTAAATCGTTTGACATTATGGTGACTAAGGTGATGTTTTCTTAAATGTAAAGTTCACCCAAAAATTAAATTCTGCTATTATTTTCAAAACCAAAACAATTCTTGTTATTGTTTTGTTTTGTTTTGGACCCCACTGACCTTTTCATTGTATAGACAAATTTTCAAAATACTTTTTTGTGTTTCACACAAGACAGAAATTTGAAAAGTAATTTGTTTGGAACTAAATGTGGGCTTTCATTGGATCTATTTAAGAGGTTCCTTGACACACAAACAATGCCTATTTAATCAATAAATGATTATGTTCAATGGATGTATCATGGATTTATAAATTAATTACATATGCAAATGAACCACTGTATTAAATATAAATTAGATAGCCAGTTCTTGAAACTGTACTTTCAGTACTTTAACCTTTGAACTCTCACCTACACATGTGGTGCCCTCACTGTCTATTCTATAGCCGTCATCACAGATGCACTTGTAGCTGTCAGCTGTGTTATAACAGATTCCTGCACCACAGATATCAGGTCTCACTTGACACTCGTCAATCTCTGTGAAGAGAGAGAGATAAAAATAAAGAACACAGTCATTTTTTTGCAAGTTCACAGCAAAGGCAATGCATTAAATAAAACTAATAAATTAAAGGCTACATGAATTTTGAAACAACAAACAAGTCATGCATTCCATCACTTATTGGAAACATTTTTTGGCTTTGGTATGAATTTTTCTTTCTCTGAGGGAAGGAAAGAATTGCTGAACATGTATCTGAAGAATGTGAATTGCATAAGTCGGATTATTAACCCTGCACCAACAGTTATGCAGGAAAGCTCCTGGTTGTCTTGATGTTAAGTAAAAAAATTAAGAAATGCATAAATGGAAAAAAATAAATGTTAGGGTTTATGATGGGTATCTGCTCGGCAACAACGAAAAAAAAAATATCTTTGCAACTTTCTAATTAATCCCTTGCTTGTTGCGGCCTTTACTGACCTATGAAAGTGGAACATTCTGCTTACCACTCCCTGGATTAATAATGAAAATAATGTTAATAAAAAGAATCCGCAAGAGGTGAAAGAGCACAAAAGATCTAATTAAGTTACTTTGAGCAGTCTGTTCAGTTTTTAATTTCGTATTGGTTACATGCTTTAAAAGAATTACATATGCAAATTAAAAAAGTCTTTAAAGGTCTTTAATGTCCTTTAAAGACTTGACTTTAAAATATGCCCATAGGAAAACAAGTGGTTTCTAGCATTTAAATGACTGATTCTAACTTTTATGGCCATAACTATGGTCATAACATTAATAAAACTACAGATTCATCAGTACCTTTGTATATCACAAACATACACTACATGGATGGACTCACCTGCCAGCTGTGTTGGGGAGATGTCCTGACTTTCTACGGATGGCGGAAGTGCCACAGGAGCGGGTGGTGACACCTTCTCCACCACCTCTGGAGAGTGACAGAAATGGGAAAACATAGGAAGAAAAAGAAAAAGAGATTCAGCCCATTCAAAAGTCTGCTAAGAAGTCCTACTAAATGACATAGACAAGTTTTTTTTTTTTATGATTGCAGGATCTCTTTCAGTATGACAAACTAAACTAAATATGTCCAACATCTGCCACCACAGATAACAGATCAACCCATTGTTGTCGCCATCTGGATTCGTTTGTTTAGGCCACTTACACACATCTGAAATGAATTGCTTTATTCCAATTTAAACAGCAATCCAGTCACAAAGACTTCAGAAATCTTTGCATAAACCAGTGGGTCAACAGTAAATGTAAAAGAGGTGAAGAGGATATTATGGGGATATGAGACCTGGGAGGGCAGGCTCCATCCTCATTGTAGACACCCCGGGTGACAGCTGGGCCTGTTCGGGCTGTACTACTGACCTATCAACACTCATGTGAGTATAAAGCTCCTTCAAACAGATAAGAAACAAATGACACACATAGTAATCGACTGATCCACAAAGAGATACATTAAATTAATTGGCAACTAAAGCAAAGTAATAAGCAATTCAGTCTGCTGTTGTTCTGACTGCATGGGGCGTTAAAATGGGCGGAGCTGTAAAAATTTTGGGCTCTGTCCCAAATGGCACATTTGATGCATACTTGCGGTCTTGCAAAGTTCACGATACTTTATTACTTTAGATTTCAGAAAAAGAACGACCCCGAGACATGGTGGCACTGATGTAGCATACTATCTGAAAACCTATGAACAATTACATCAACAACGTGTGGAAATAGACCGCAAGGGCTAAAGGTGGCAATTAGGACAGAGCCTTTCAAGTATGTGAAAAGAAAGCAAGATGCAATCTCTCCAACCCTGCCTTCTCTCTCTCTCTCTCTCTCTCTCTCTCACACACACACACACACACACAATCTCACATGTACTATATGCATACCCTTTTGATTTAGCTGAGGGACAAGACAGTTAAACCATAATAAAATAAATAATTGTGGAACAAATTGTGGTTCCTCCGATGCTATGCTGACGAAAAACATTTAGGAAACTTTTAAAAGTTCCTCAAATACCTCAAAATTCATGTTACGGAGGAACATGAAGGAACTTAATGGGCTCCACTTTGTACATTCAAGGGTGCCTAAAAGTGCTGCATAAGGTTCCACCAGTATGACAATCTGAGGAACCAATCATTAAAAAAAATGCTTTTGAATGGTGAAATCAAATTAATTTTGTTCAACACAGAGACCAGAAACACTTGAATAGGCCTCCTTATCTTACTTAAAAGCCAGGCTTTCCTAAACTGAGCTGTTAAAGAGTCTCAAATAGCTAATCACATACAAAGATCTTCACTAATTACATTATTCAAGAGATTTCTTTTTTAATCTCTATCCTTCATAAACTCAAAAGAGACATTTTGCTGCAGACCCACTAAACACTGCATGTCTAGACCGATCTTGAGTGTTACAAGTTTGTACCATTTTATACAACCAAAGCATAAATCTTAAACTTTCAATAGTGAAAGTGTCACTTAAAACCGCTCTTTTGTAAACGTTAATGTAGGCTAATTAAAAACACGCACATAATCACAATCATTCACAAAGCAAAGGACACACACTGACACATACACACGCTTCTGTAGAGCAGAATGCTGAGCGCACAGAGCAGTCATGCAGTAGTGATGACATGATAATGTTCCTGCACGCAAGTCTGTTGCTATTTTGCAGTGCTGCATTGATGTGTGCGTGAAAGCATCAGCTGTGCTGCATATTTAGCAGATCTTTACTGCTGAATCAAACCCAACCTACCTGCCGAGGAACTGTGGGCACTACAGCAGGTCATTATGTCATATAAAAACACAAAAATTAATTGTGTCACACAAAGCTAGGAAACAAATATTCACACATTTGTAAATCCATTAAAACATCTGATGAAATTAAATAAAATAAAAATGCTGTCCACAAATATTTGGTCATGTAATGTATAAAAGGGTGAACTTCAGTGGACCAATTTTAGTTCCAGAGCAACTTTGAAACACTGTCTCCCAGCAACAGGACAAAACTTAATAAAGCCCAAGGACAAATACTTTCTCTCTGAACCTGGCCCACCTCCACCACACTTTTCAGCTGTGCAATGCTTTTATGGGCTGCTTTTGCAGAGAGGCTATAAAAATCTGTGCAGTTCATTTTGTGTGAGAGTAGTGAAAGGAGAAAATATGATGCGATGCACTGATCTTCTGGAATCCTTCATCAGCTTTGACATTGGTTTTGCAAGGTGGAAGCAATACTAATGACTCTCTGTCTCTGCCAAAGAGAGAACAGTCCTGTGTTCACTTTCTATAGGAACAACAGAAGCTTGGCTACATTTTGGATCTCAGTCTACTCCAGACTGGTGCCAATTCTCATTCCATTTCCTGGTGCCAAGCGTGCATGTGATGACATTTAAAAGAGAAGGAAAGAAGGACAGGGAAGAGGGTGAAAGAGTTCTTGCTGGTGTAGTTATAGTGTGTATGTGGTGCATCCAGGCAGACCATCATGTAAATAAACTTTCCATCACAAACACAAATCACAATGCCTGTACGTTCACAGACATAATGCAGACTGTTGGACAAATAGCGCAGCTTCTGTGTGACTCACCAGGTAGCTGCCTCTCTGTGATGCTGAGGGCTTCCACGGGCTGCTGTAGGGTGGGGAAGGGCATGGGTGGATCCACAGGTGCTTGGTGTCTAATGGTGGGCTTGCTCTGCCCGTGACCGTCTGGGTGGATGTGTCCATTAGGAGGTTTGGGCTTGTAAATGTATGGTGTGGTGACATGATACCCCATTCCTCCAGGACAGATTTCTTTAAACGCAGCTATGAGAGAAAGAAAAAAATGCTCAACAACTATCTGTCTGTATCCAATCTATCTTTTCATCCATCAGTTCATTATCTGTCTGATGGTCTATTTTCTTTCATTGCTAAAAATTCCAAACAAAAGAGCAAAAATCAACAGATTTTTCAGGCCTCACGGGAAGGCAAAAACAAACGTAAGGTAAGAAGTGTATATTAAATTGCTAAATTCTATAGCAGAGCTAACAAAAACGTGTGATGGCGTGTAAAAGCATCTAAACAGCCGAGCTGTGGAACACACATGCAAACCACACTGAAGTGGAGGAGAGAGAGGGGATGATATCAGTAGAATAGATGGGGCCGACAGGGGTTGTGTCTCAGGTCGCTTACCTGTCCCAGGTAGAGGGCAACGGTCACAATGAGGACCCCAGGCCTTGCCCACACTACAACAGCATAACTGTTTACTCAGCTGAGTGGACACAGGGTGCAAGCACTGCTTCCCCGAACTGACCAATCGGAAGCAAGCACCTTTCTCCTCGCGAAGAGCAGGTGTTTCGGCTGGTTACCATGGAGATGGAAGGAGGGAGGGAGGAGAGGAGTGTGCACGGTGTATGACACAAACATGGAAGAGAGAGAAAGAACAAAAGAGAAAGAGAAAAGAGATTCCCTTCACCTTGTGTTCCATCTATGAATTACTAAAATGCCATAACAAAAGAACAACTGCCTCTATAACCACATTAAAACAGAGAGTAGGGGAAAGCATGACAGAGACTGTGTATGAAAAAAGTGATACTGTTTTTCAGATGCATGATAGACAAAACACGGCACAAGAATACTACCAAGAGCAAAGAGAAAGTTAAGCAGAAAGCATGTGAGAAAGAGTATATACGGGCGGTTAGTAAATCAAGAAGCACTGGATATGACTATCAAATATCTTATTAAATATTTTACAATACACTTAAAAAAACCTATGGACCCCAAATGTTTGAACACTACTATATTTCTATATATCTTTATCTATGGACCACAAAGCCAGTCATAAGTAACATAGGAACCTTTATAGCAATAGCCAAAAATACATTGCGTTCTATGCCAAAAGTAATTAGGATATTAAGTTAAGATTTTTGTAAATGTCCTACCATAAATATATTAACTTAATTTGTGATTAGTAATATGAATGGCAAAAAAACTTAATTCAGACAGCTTTAAAACGTGATTTTCTCAATATTTAGAATAAAAATTTTCCACCCTCAAAATCTCAGCCAAATTTCATCCTATCCTAACAAACTTATACTACTACTACTTATTAGTGAATGAGACCCAATGTTAAATGTTTCAAATATAGTACGACACTTACATTTGACACTGTCTAATGTGACAGACTAAATCAATGCCTTCAGGTAAATTTATTGATATACAGTATAAAATAATTGTCAATGTGCTTTCTGGCATATTTCTCACTTTAATAAAGAACCGATTCCAAGCCAAGTTTTTTATAGAGATGGACAATTCTACATTTTCATATAGCAGATAACAGCAGATTTGTGCTGACAGACCTTATACTGGCAGCCAAAACATACTGTATGCATGAGAGTAAAAAATTAATGGCTAAAAGGAGGATTAAAAGAACTCTCAGATCTTCTCTGAACAAAAGGACATGACGGCGTGTTCCAGAGGTGTAATTTGGCAAGCGCTGGTTTCCAGCAGAAGGATCAGCCACTATATTTATCACAATAACACAGACAGCACACTTAGGTTACCTTATTAAATCACAGAGAAAGCTTGAGCGTATTTGTGCCCCATTGACCGACTGCACGAATGATGCCAGCACATTTCAACCTTGCTGTTACATGTCCATGACTGAACAGCAGAGAACACTCCGCTCACGTGACAGCCTCGGTTAGTGTTAGAAGCCATGTTAAATCATGCTGCTAGCTGCACTAATCAGCAAGTCTTACTGATATAAGCTGAAGTGATTAGCTGCACTGAATACAGTTACATTTGTAGAGATCTTCGAGTAGGTAAACATCAAGACAGCAGGAACATGCCAAAGATTGAGAAGAGAAGAGAAGAGAAGAGAAGAGAAGAGAAGAGAAGAGAAGAGAAGAGAAGAGAAGAGAAGAGAAGAGTAGAGTAGAGTAGAGTAGAGTAGAGTAGAGTAGAGTAGAGTAGAGAAGAGAAGAGAAGAGAAGAGAAGAGAAGAGAAGAGAAGAGAAGAGAAGAGAAGAGAAGAGAAGAGAAGAGAAGAGAAGAGAAGAGAAGAGACTTACGGAAACAGGCGGTCAGGCTGGGATCAGGCACAAAGCCTGGGTTGCACATACATCTGTAGCTGCCCATTGTGTTTATGCAGTTTCCATTGGGACAAACTCCTTGAATCTGACACTCGTCAATATCTAGGATCATAACAAACATAAAGAACGCTCATGTTTTTTTTCTGTGGAGCACAAAATTAGATATTTTGCAGAAAGATTCATGTCGAAACTATTTTTTTGTCCACTGATCAAAACTACAGTGATCTTCATTGTACAGACAAAAAACAATTAAGCATTTTCAATCTTATTATGTACTCGGCAGAACAAAGAAAGTAATACAGTGTGGAACAACCTGAGGTCAAGTAAACGATGACAGTATTATATTGAGAATACAAGAAACACGATACACACATTGCATTTGTTTTCTGGCATTAAAATCTAAAAATGAATAAAATACTTTAAAGATAAATTTACTTGTGAAGAAAAATTTTGAAGAAAACATGCCTTTGGATTTCCTCTTAAAATTATTTTTCTTAAAAATAAATAAATAAATAATAATAAAAAAATTACACACACAGAGAGAGCACACTAATATCCCTTCAAGAGGCCACTGAGTGCGAGTTAAGGGCGTGGACAGTCATCATTCCCAGTCACTTAAAACAGGACACAGATCCAAACATTTCCTAACGCAATGCTAATGTGTTCATGATGACAGTGATGTTCATGGAGAGAGGGCATACACTCAATCCCTCAAGCATCCAAACATCTGCACCAGAACACAGACTGGCCCAGAGGAGCTGTCACTCAAAGCCATGACATCATAATGTCCCCATCAAAACCCCACATCTCTTTACAAAATATATGGCAGCAGATTCTTAAAGGTCTCCTAACGGGTGAATTTACAACATCTAAACCACTTTTGCACATATCATTTCAGCGAGCTGCGTCTTATTTACTAACTACCCAGAAACCAGGTTAACTAGGCACTACATGAGTTGATAATAGCGCTGATATACACAGTATTTCTTTTTTTTTTTACTTCAAATGTCTCCTCTCTGTATAAACTATGCTTATTTAGATTCTGCTTATTGAGATATGTTTTTGTAACAACACTTAATAATATTCCATTTGTCAATATTAGTTAACAACATAAGCATGAACTAACAAAGAATAATACTTTTAAAGCATTTATTTATCTTAATTAATGTTAATTTCCACAGTTTTAGCATATGTTATATAACATATATTATTTGCATATTATTATTATTATTATTATACACAAACTAACAATTCCATTTTATCAACTGATGTAAACAAAGATGAAAAAATACTTGAAAATGTATTGCTCATTGTTAGTTAACAGGACTGTGTTCCCAAGATTGGTAAACTATTTTTCGCTTAGTGGCAAGAAAATACATATTGATTACACTTACGAAACATAGTATGCAAAAAAAGTATGAAAAAAAACAATGTAGGCAGAAAATTCTATGTTAATATAATGAGAAATATTTAAAGTAACTTGAACATAAATAAGTTTACAGATTAAAAATTATGAAGACAAGGCAGATTATTCTCTGATTATATTTGAAAGCATAAACCTGCCAATGAGGACAGCAACATGACTAATGGCAGGAAGAGAGAAGTGGGAGCATCAGAGCCTGGCAGAACATCCAAACCACAGGAGACACGTCCACTTACGCAGTAAAACTCTGGCCTGACGCAGGAAAGCGTCAAAGGTTTAGTGGGACCCTCAGGCCGTGTTATCAGGGCAGTGATTAAGTTCAAACTTAACGGCACACTAAGCGCTAAAGAAGTGCTGTAAACTAGCCTCTGAGAACAGCCCATTCTGAAATATTCATGAAGACATAAAGGTAAAATAACCCCCTTTGAGGTCTGTTTATAAAATCCAAGATACATTTTAATCATCAAAACAGGGTATGTTTTCCTAAAGCCTCTTCATGCTAATGCTGTGAAGAAATTATAACTAGGAGCACTAGATTTTCAAAATTCAATAGCTTTTGAGAAATACAGTGTTCTGTAGCAATCTTAACATGACGCCCATAATGATCACATGATCAGCTACTACTTTTGCAGACCATAAACAAAAAAGAAGCTTTATTAATAATGTCAACCCCTTACATAAAAGCTAGTTTTGGCTTATTTCGTAGTGTATGGAGACTAAATAGCATCTTTCTGCTATTATTTTTATGCATTTCTATGTATGTCCCAATGTTGCCCAGATCTACCAGCCTCCAAACTCCTCTCCTGCGGCCAAGACACACGCTGGGCACTTCCCCTTAACACAGTCTGCTTTACTTTTAGCTGTGGTTCAGCTCTGGGTTTGGCAGACTGAGGTGGCTGTTGGTGGCTGCTAACAGCAGATGTGTGGAGAAATAGAGACAGAAAGGCAAATAGGTAGCAAAGGTTGCAAAGCCTTAATATAGAATAATACGGATGCACAGACTAAAAAACAACAATGTTTAAAAGCTTGGGGTCAAAAAGACTGATCAAAATTGTCAGATAAGACATTTATAAAGTACATTCTCATTCAAATAAATGACAAATCCCCAAAAAAATCACAGATTCCACAAAATTACTAAGCAGCATTACTCTTTTCAACATTAATAATGAATCTTTCTTGAGCAAGGAATTAGCATATTACAATGCTTTCTATAGAATAATGTGACACTGAAGACTGGAGTAACTGAGTTGATAATTCAACTGTGCCATTACCATTTTTGAAAAAAAATAGTTTTTCAAAATATTACCAAATAAATCAGGATTGGTCAGGATTTAAAAAGCTTACCAACCCCAAACATTTGATTGGTTGAGTAACTAATAGCAGCTTTAGCAATTTTATAGTTATTAACTAAAATAAAGCAATTAAACAATACAAGCACCCCCATCACAACTCTGTCTTATTAGCATGCTAAACAAGAGATTACATTGCCAAGGCATACATAAACAGTACATGACAGCATGAGTGTTACTTAGTTTTGACTCAGGCTGAGGAAAAGCCCTGAAGTTATTCTGGCTGCTGGCCCTGATGTGTTGGATCTCTTGCTATTACATCCAGCTTCAACATAGATTAGACAGATCTATCAAAGATGCCACCTGTCTCTCCTCGTAACGGTGAAAGAAAGTCTTCTCTGTGATAGATCTGGGACACTGTTTTAAAATGGCAATGCAATGAAAGGGACAGTATATGGTGTATGTGGCCAGTTGTGACATGCAAAGGCCAGTGGGGGGCGAGCTGAATAATAAGTATATGACAATGACACATTTGCTCATGCATCTTATCAAAAATCACCACAATCAATAAATAGCACAACAAAACAAACATACACACGTCCACTGCAAGAACAAAAAACCTAGCTAAACATATGCATGCATGAGCGATAAAGAATATAAGCAGAAACAAGTCGTGGCTCTTACCGATACAGCGAGTGGCATTCAGCCTCTTATAGCCTTGAGGACATTCAATCAAAGGAATCGCTATGGAGAAAAGAGAGAGAAGGAGGAGGTGGAGGAAAAAAAAACGCACATTTAGATACAGCGAGCATTCTCTCCACAGCAAAGAAAACCCTTGCAGTTAGAACAAAATCTAGTTTTATGAAAATATAAGCTGTAAGTGCTATTTTACGTCCGCTGTACAATAATTCATCATGATAATCAGCATACGTTTAAAAAATGACGCACCCACACACGCATTATATCTATATCTAGATATTTACCTATCTATTGAATTATTTGTTTAAACACACATATATATACGCATATAAAGTGAAGCAAAATGAAATCACTTAGGATTCAGAGTGAACACTGTTCTTACGTGTTCTGCACTATCACACCACACACAAACACATCCAAACACACATCATGAATCACTTTACATAGCGTGTTGTTAAACACACCATTGTCTCTGAGCTCACAGATTAAAAAAAGATAAGAAGTCAGCAAAAACACTGTACATAGTTCTGTAGCGGTTTGTCTCAGGGGAGGCCTTGCGACTGGGAACTCGTAACAGGAACAGGGTTTACTTCCCTCTCATTCTCATGGGTAATGACCGTAATAAATTACATAAATAGAACATAGAGAGAGTGAGACAGAATGACTCATTTGGAAGAGAACAGAATGGCATCGGCACTTCCAGGGGTCATATTTTGGGCCTGCTTCAGAAATAAAGGGGGCTGAACTCCAGACTTGTTTACATCTTCATTACCCCAACACTTGTGTTCAGTTACTGCCGTGCACTTCTATTTCCGTTCAGTGCCAGCTGATGTCCTAGTAAGTGCTCGTCTCAGCTGCTGTGAACAGATCTCAGAGACAACGGCAATGTCAGATCAACTTCACACCTCTCAATGCTATATTGAATCACTGCGCCTCCAAAATGGACTAACCATCCACATGAAAATGAGATGAAAAAGTGTTAAATGACTAAACCACACTTTTCAAGAAAAGGAATAACATTTTAATTGGCATTTTAAGAGTACAAACAACAATCCTGAAATATTTTAGAAATTCATGAACGTTTGTTTTGGTGAAGTCCATAAGGTTTAAATCAGTGTTATGTCTGAGAATGCACAGAATGCAGTGATGCCCATATATGGGCAGAGAATTTCAGAAACATCTAAGGACATACCGCAAAGAAAAAGAGAGCGAGAGGGGTGGTACACTAAAAGTTTTCTGTAGGGACTGATTTCAGAGAAGTGACTAAGCATGGAGGAATCACGACTGTATGAGTAAATGTGTGTGTATGTGAAGGACCATTACTAAAGCTGGAGTGTGCGCCAGGTGAGTCAGCATGTCAGTAAGTTCAACATAGCACGTGTAACCAAATACTTTACAGCTTTCTCTTTCCTTTGCCCACTCATTACGCACTTGCCTTTTCTCTGTGGAATGCATCCCTTCCATCTCGTTCTCACTGCGATATTAGGAACATGTGTCTGTTGAGTCACAGCCACTTGGAGGTTTGACATCAAATGGTTTGAACTCCTCATAGTCTCTTTTAGTTAGTGAGAAATCAAGGCTGGGCCTCTTGATGAATCATTGATTTCCCGCTCTTTTCGGACAGCACTACTTTAGAAAACTGAGCACACTCATTCTGAAAGTGTTTCATCTCGAAAAAGGCCCAAACATATTAATGTTTAACGTGTGTCTCACTCTGATCATACAATAGTTTGTTTCAGTCATTCTGGTTTTTCAATTAACAGACTAAAAGTGAAAATCTAAGACATATGCTCGTGTGGGAGGGAGAGACAGATGTTCGTGTGTGGTAAGGTAAAACAGATGTTTGAAAGAAAGAGAGGGTATGAGGGTGAGACAGGTGTTTTTATTCATTAAAATGAGGAAGATGATTTTCTACATGACGAAGAGACTTGTTCTAGTGTGTAAGGTAGAAATGGGTATTTTTGGGTGAAAATGTGAAGATTGGCTGTGTGAGAAAGATGTTTTCATGTGCGAGAGTGAGACATGTATTTTTGGTCATGATGTTTCTCTGTGTAAGAAGTGGACAGAATTTATATTAAAAAAAGATCCAAAAAACAGGTAGTGCACATGTCCAGAATGTGTCCATCCTCGCTTGGGGTCAATAAAGTATATTTGAACTTGTGTGCTCAATTAATTCTTTGCAAAATCCCACCCCCTTAGATACTGTTGCTATGTCTGACAGTATCATGCTCCTACACAGTGCGGATTGACAGACAAGAAAGAGCAGAACTTCACGTATGAAAAAGTCTAAGCCAAATTTCTAAAAGAAATTCAATCAATAAATCACATTTTGTGGCTCTTTAATGTATCTTGACAGAACGCTGTAGTGCCTCAAGTGGCATGTTAACTGATTCTTTCTTTCTTTTTACTAGTTTAAACTACTATAAAATAAACATAAATGCACATCAGTAGGTATCTTATTCTAACCACAGAAAGATGTCAAAACATACCATTTTTCAAGTTCACTGACATTAATCTACTCTCCTGTCTTGTTTGTCAGATTTTGTGAATTGTCAGTTGTGAGCAGGAAAAAAGAAAATTGTACCATATTTAGATCTTGAGAGCAATTTGTGTGCGTGAGATGAGTGTTTAGGTTTGTGAAAGCTAGGTAGATAATTGTCTAATGGGTGTTTTTGTTTGTAAAAATGAGGCAGATAATTGTGTGAGACCGAAGTGTTTGTTTGTGTGAGCGAGGCAGTAGCTTACATGTTTTCTTGGGGCATTTTTGGCATTTGTGGAATCCCCATGATGTGCCCACCGTCCCACAACAGGCATCTTGTTTAGACAGGCCGGGCAGAGCTTTCCCACACTACAACAACAAAACACAATCAAATCCAGTAATAAATAAGAGAGAAATACAGTGATACTCATCTAGACCATTTACCACACACATACACATAATTCTGCTCACACACAGCTCTTGATCCCTGTTCTTTCTGATCAACACTCTGATATCTCTCCCCTGACTCAATCTAATCTGCTGAACCAGGCACGAAATGAACAACAATCTGAGAGACGGCAATGATACAAGCAACTCAAGCAACCTGATAACACCCTCCTCTCTGCTGACACGAAAAGACAAAGTCGCAAATTAAGTCTGAATGGTTGCAAAAACAGTCACGGCACGTTCAGGATTAGAGTAAACAAACAGGACTGAGGTGAACTTGATAATAACTTGATAGACTAACAACTATAGGAGTAGAAGACAACTGAACGTTCTTTTAAGCTGGAGGCAGGTACTCTTTTGAGAATCATTGTTTTGTATTTCATCTGCAGTGCTCTTCTTAAGAGACAGATGTTCCCCTGAGCACCACAATGTTCTGGTGGGAGTCTAATCTCACTATTCATTTTGTCTCTCGCTCTACTTCTTGATCATTTGATGATAGCTGAAAATGAGTTAGTTTAGAGACAGAGTGTAATAGTGTATGATTCACAGCTCACAGCAATGGTGAGAGTGACAGAGACACAATTGAATAAAAAGGAAAGGAATTTTTGTCCATACAATAAAACAGGATAAAAAAAACTAAATAACACTGAAACCTTTTATTGTATGCACCAAAACACATATCTTTCCTTTTTAAAGAAATAATAATGAAAAATCACAGAGGTTTGGACTGAGATGCGGTGAGCAAATAATGACATCAATTAAGGTTTTACATGTAGTGTGAATATTACATTTCCTCATATGAAAGCAGTATATATGAGTTTACAAACAAAACAATATGTTTCTCTGACCTGCATTCCAGCAGTCTCCTGGAAGCAGCGTCCTAGCTGGTTCTTGGAAGTCACCGGCAGGTATTGGGGGTATGTTTGCTGGTTGGGGTAAATGACGCCGCTGTGAGTGTGACCGTGTTGGATGCTCTGGCTGCTGCTGTGGTAGGTGAAGGTGTGACTGGACTGTGTGTTCTTCATCTGTCCGTTACTGTCCACCGAAGATACCTGATGGATCTGGACAGAGGCTTCTGGAGGATGTTTCACATGGACATTCACCAAACCTACAGAAAAGTTAGACGTTTAGGGGGATTCATATGGTTTAATAAAAACCTCAGTCAACAGAATTGGTGGTGTAATGTTAATTTGCTAAAAAAATATTTTTGACAAAGGTCCTTTCTTCTCTAAAAAAGGGGAAAAAATTTAAATAATGTAACAATGAGACACGTACAAGTGATTGAGGACAGTTTCTGGCAGACTTAAATGCCATAAAATGTGATACATTTAAAAATAACTAGCAATATTTATTCTATTAAAAACTGTGCATTACTTGAGATGTTGCATTTGTTTTTTACGGTCATTTCAGAGTTTTACTGTTTATGTCATTGCACTGCCCTGACAATGAAGTGGTAAAATTGGATACCATTTTTCAAGGAATCAGTTTATGAGAAATTTACAATAAACTAGTGCTGTCAAATGATTAATCACATCCAAAATAAAATTTTAGATTACATAATATATGTGTATGTGCTGTGTATATTTATTATATACAAATAAATACACACACATGCACGTATATTCTAGAAAACAATTTTTTGGAGTAATTCTAAACACTGATTATTCCTTTGATAACAGTAACGCTACGTGTTTCTGAATAACAATTTTCAGCAAGATTTTCAACAGAAATAAAAGGGTTACCCTGGTTTTGTCCAGTGCCGTAGGTGAGGGGCAACGTGTGCATTGAATGGACGTGTGTCTTCTGCCCGTTTAACACAGTATGCTGACCCTGGTGACCAGTGGGATTCGCCATTTGGCAGAATTTTCCAGTAAAGTTTGGTGGGCACTGGCACTTGTCCCGTGCGCTGCATTTTCCTCCATTCATGCAGGGCAAATGGCAAACAACTAAAACACACACACAAACAGAGCGGAGTGTGGTTAAGCACAGCCATTTCGGGTGACATTTTTCAGCGTTTAGTTTAGTTCAACTTCCTGTTAATAGACCCATCACATTTAAGAGACAAACATACACACAGATGAACTAACAAAATTAACATCAAACTTTAGCTTTGTCCCGTGCTTGAGCAAGGTTTTGCTTGTGGGCTGTTGTGTGCGTGTGTGTAGGTGCTTAAACGCTTCACACAAAAGCTGTTTAGGAACTTTTGTGGTGGCGTGTAACGAGAGTTCTACGTGACACATTTCCACTGAAACATGCCATTATGGTGACGGACCATTCTGCCGTGAAACATCTTCGACTTTCTCTCAACCTCGCTTGCTTTTAGCCATATTTCACACTCCTTAAAATCTCGACTTGAGCTTTTAGATCACATTCGGCTCAGTAATATTACTAGCGAAATGATGAATGGATTTAATTATCCCACAGCTGAGGTAAATAAACGTTTTGGGGCTTGATATTTTACTGCAATATGTTTGTGTTGTGGTAAAGGACAATATTTTGAACATTTAAATGAGGTGAACCTCATTCTCCTGTCATGATATTCTTTAAAAACGTTCCCAATCCAAAAGCCACATAATATAATTAACCATCATGAACTTCTCATGCTAAATGCTCGTTAAAACAGCACGGTGTTCAGAACCGCCACTCCCACACAGCACAACATGATGTCATTTCCTCTCAAACCGCATAGACTTCCTGTGGCCAGTCCTCTGCAGATACCATAATTTAAGAATAAAGGAAGGGTAGACTGCTTACTTGGCATATCAGTCTTGTATTATTTATATATAAACGTTCAATTTTTTTTTTTTTTTAATGAAGCATTATTTTGTTCATTTGTCCAAATGAGGATAACCCAAAATGTCCACAAAGAGGAGGTTTTGTCATATTTAACTGTCTTCCAGGAACAATTTTGTCCCCAAGGTATAGTTAAACAACCTCACATACACACACGCACACACAAACAAACACAGACACACAAAATACATATATTTTCTCCAATACATTGGTGTATTTATATAAATATTTACATTCACTCTGACAAAGCATGATTTATACGCAACGCGCACACACATACACACTTTCATTATTTCTGCTCTAGTGGGAAATCTAGGACTATTCTACAGTGCCAACAGTGAACCTCAGGCAATAACTTGACACACTCATGTATCAACATTGAATCACGCACACATACACACACTCATATATTTCCTGCCCAACTAGTGTACTACTACACAGCACCACTATCTCCCGGACAGAAGGAAATAGAGCTGTATGATAGTAAACAAATATAATGTGGCAGAAATGGGAAGACAGCTAGTAGAATGACAGACTACACAATCATTAACTTTAACTGTGTCATACGTTAATAACATGATTTATTATATAAAAGAGGTATGCATATATATTTATGAGCTCTACCTATTACTGATGTGGTGGTTATATCATTTTTTGTTGTCATGGCTGGTTTTATCTGTAGCATAGGTTCTTATACATACACACATTCACAATACTTTTTAGATGAGTTGACAGCCAGGAGCAGCTCTAATGAGAGGCCTGGCAGAACAGATTTGACTCGAGCAGACCATAGTGGTTTTCATACTTGTTGAATATCTCTGGTGGAATAAACATTTTGAAAACCCAAATAGGTGCAAATGAAAGAAATCAAAACCCCAAAGAGAAAATAAAAAATACATAAAATATTCCAGAAATATATGACTGAAGTTATGTTGTACACTTGTGTCAAACAATGTCCTTTGTATTTTATTTATTTATTTTTTGTCCTCATTACATTTGCCAACTGTTCACAATTTCTTTTTATTCCACATCAACCAACCTAGAAGAAATTATGCCAGCTAACTTCACTCATATATGATTTCATATTAGCCAGGTGGCATAATATAAAAAAATGCTAATATTAAAATACAGTTGGCTTTCATCAGTAGCATCATGAGATATTTAATAATAAAAATATGAGGTACTTTATTCTATGCAAAAAATGCACACTGTCTTTAAAAAGTCTGCATTTATTTGAAAAGAAAAAATATTGTGAAATATTATTACAATTTAAGACACCTGTTGTCTAGTTTCATATGTTTTAAAATGAAATGTATTCTTGTGACGGCAAGGCTGAATTTTCAGCAGTCATTTCTGAAGTCTTAAGTTTTACATGACCCCTCAGAAACAATTCTATTGTGTTCATTTAATGTTCAAGAAGCATTTCTTATTATTATCAATGATGTAAACAGCTGTGCTGTGTATTGATGCCCTGACAAAACATAAAAATGACTGGATTTATTTAACATTTACATTTTTATAAGATTAAAAATGTCCTGACTGTCACTTTGATCAACTGAACTCTTGCTGAATAAAAGTATTTATTCTTTAAAAAATGTAGTGATCTAATACTTTAAAATAATAGAGTATGGTGTTTAGTTGTTAAGACTCAGACACTATTAAAACAAAATCAGTTTTAAAGACCTCACATCCACACTAATTCTATACAACTAATCAAAAAATCTAGCAAGATTCTCAGATGGCATGTGAATATTGATGAAAATATGACTTGTGAATATGTGTTCAGGAACACACACCCATTAAAAGCATTTGGCAGTTGAGTTCCACATAAGTGAGAACAGAAAAAGCAAGTCGTCAGAGCTTTTTGTAACTGTAATGCCATTAGCCCACCTGAAATACCAAAAAAAAAAAAAAGGCAGCCACTCACAGCCCTAAAACAGAACAAATAACATTTTCCTGTAAACCCCAACGCCTCTGCTAGTACAGACAGGTTCAATGGCAGATCCATGGGGATGACTCTCAAAACACCCAGCACATCTGTGTCCAAAAACGCGTTTGGGTGAGACATACACATACACAGTCACTCGGGATAAACATTCAACTCCAGTTGGAGCAGTCTGGACATCACTGATGATTTTCTGAAGTACAGTAATACATTCCTATCTCCAATGCAATCATAATAAAGGAGCATGCAGCTACATATCGATCAGTTGTGATAATGCTTTAGTATTTCTATGAGATGGTCTATTGATCAATGTGGCAGTCAAAACCTAGAGTTGATTAATACTTTAGAGGTCTGTACCACAGTCTCTATGTGCATGGAGTACTGATAAAAAAATGTCCATGACAATGTCATTTTGCCAATTTTGACATGATCCATTTGATAATTTATACTACACAGTATGTGCGTAGTTTTAAGGTTCATGTAGTATTACGGTATCGTAAGAAGACTAAACAAATTTAACACTAAAATAAAACTGATATTTACAAAATGTAAAAGTCAGAAAAGCTCAATAAGTGTAATTTTTAATTTTTTCATGTGAAAACAAACAATAAAGATTTTTACTTTGTTACAAAGAACAAACATCTATTTCAAATAAAAGCTGTTCTTTTAAGCTGTCTATTCAGGCAGTAAAAAAAAAAATCAAGTTGTACAACTGTTTTTAAGATTGATGATAACAAGAATTGTTTCTTGGGCAGTGAAGGATCATGTGGCATCAAAAATCTTACTGCCTCAAAACTTTTGAAGGGTGATGTATGGGGAAAGGCATATTTAATTATTGCACATTTGCTCTGAGACAAGTCAAATTACTAAACCTATTGACAGCTCTAGTTTCATTTATCATTTGCCTGAAGCTGTTTATTTGTTGTTTAAGGTATTGATTTAGCATCAACACTGAGGTACTAGAGGTTGGTCCAGAGTACCAAAGCCAAAATCTTGGTATTGATCCAACTCTAATCTGTATGTGTGTGTGTGTGTGTGTGTGTGTGTGTGTGTGTGTGTGTGTGTGTGTGTGTGTGTGTGTCTGGAGCTCGGCCTGGGATCTCTCCTCCCAGCTGCGTCTGGATCAGAGCTGACAGAATGCTCTGTGTTCCTTATAAGGCCGCACACACTCACCCACTCCAGACGTTCCCCTCATTCAGACAAACAGCTTGCCCAGGGAGAAAAAGAGAGAATGACATCTTAGCGCCACGCACAACTCTGCTTATTCTGAGAGTATCTGTCCGAACACTTACTCCTCTGAGCTTTCCTGACCCTGTTATATGGAATACAATTTCAGCGGCTCAACCTGCCGGGTGCTGATTACAAAACCCACTGGTGAAAACAACCCCTAGATGAATGCTACCTTTGTGTCCACAAAGTAATTGGATTCAAAAGTAACCTTTATGTAACAACTATGTGTATAAATTGTGTCTATTGCTCCATTCCTGACCCTAATGCAAGTCACAAAGTAACTACTTTTTCGTCCCCCAGTACAGGACCTTAAAGAGCAGTGGAGCAAGAAGTCAATGTACTTTTTGACTTTACTTAGAAAGGAAGTGTACTTTTTTGTCTTGTACCCAGAAACCCCACTGGTTAGAAATGTGCTCCTATGAATTCATAGTATTATTTATCATTAATATTAAAACTAATATAGCAACTAAGTTTGTAAAAAAAAAAAGTTTCCACTATCTATAATAAGACACCCGAGTTTATTTTTCACAAGTTTTGACAGTTCTGGGGCAATCACACTTTCTCTGAGAGAAATGCCAAATTTACAAATGAAATCCAACTGGAATGTTTAACAGCAGTAATTTGCATATCCTATATTGGAATTCAAATTCAATGCTCAACAGGTAAAAAAAAAAAACACCATTCATGACCAAATACATCAAAATTAGGGCAGATATTAATGAGAAGTTAACAAAAAATAAACAAAGACTCTATAACAGCCAAATTAAATTCTTTTCATATGCCCTGATTGGGATCCACCAGATTACGCAACTAAGAAGTGTGTGAAGAACCCATACTGCTCTGTCTCTATTCAGTAAATGAACATGGACTGGCTGAGCCAGAGGGCAGAAGACATTCTGCTGTGTCATAACCGCATGCTTTCGATTCATTCTGAGCCCTCATTGTGAAATCTCACTACTGGAAATGAACCTAGAAGAACTGAGGTCCAATTATGTAGGTTTTTCAGACACAGTCTAAAGCATCTTAAACTTTTCCACAATATCTGCCAGGCAAGTGAAAACTCCCCTCCGAACTGCGACTAGAAACACATCCAAACATCAGCCATAATTATAGACCTGTCTAAGGCTGGACATGATGTAACAGGCCCGCGGCCAGCTGTTCTCTGTTCAGTATACAGCAAACACAAGCATACGCATACATTCAACAGTCCAGTTGCCAAAGGAATTACATGTTCTACAAAAACCTGGGTGAATGAAAACATCCCACTTTTCCCACAATACATTGAAAAGAGGTGGCCATGCCACTCACCGACTCTGAAGTTGGGGGCGGTGAGCGTGTCCGTAGCGTGCCCGTTCTCGCTGATGATAGTGGTGGTGTTGCCCTGCTGACAGCTGTTCTGACAGCGGCCGTTGGTGCAGGTCATCTTGCAGATAGTCGGGGTGAAGACCACCTTGATCCGGCCTGTGTGGTTCCCTACTGCAGCCCAGCAAAGCAGAGACATCAACAGAGAGAAGAGAGAAAAATCCATCAGTCTGGACGGCATGGCTTTCATAAACAACTCAGGACGACTCTCTCTCTCACTTTTGTAGGCAGAGTCT
The DNA here is from genome assembly GCF_018831695.1 of Puntigrus tetrazona. Taxonomy (NCBI): domain Eukaryota; kingdom Metazoa; phylum Chordata; class Actinopteri; order Cypriniformes; family Cyprinidae; genus Puntigrus; species Puntigrus tetrazona. The sequence continues at coordinate 8,025,784 of NC_056715.1, read as the reverse complement.
GGCAGAACAGCTCAGGAGTTCAGCTTTAAGAAAGTGAAACGAGAGAGGGAGCGAGAGGGAGAGAGGCTGGAGAAAGGAAAAAAGTCTTTCTGTTGTCTTGTCTTTTCTTAGTCTCCTGTACGTGTTCCCCTGTGACTGTCTGATTCCTTTTTCGTCCATTCCCTCCTTTTCTCTGTCCTTGGTCCAATATCTCAGACTCTGGAACATGAGGAGGTGACTGGGGAAAAAATAGAAGCAAAAGAGCGAGAGAGAAAAAGAGAGAGAGAGAGCAAACAACTCTGGGACCAGACCCAGTTCTTCTCCCATGATTCGGACAAAGTGACCACAACTCCAAGCCTTATACAGCGACGAAAACAGGGAATGATGGCTTTCCACTCATATCTATCTAAAGCTACAACTACTGATCAAACATATTAATATTATTAACTATGAAAAGTGTATAGTTTTTTATGGTAATCAGGTTTGGCTAGGTGTAAATTAATCTAATTAAAGAAAAATGTATAATTGTCAGATTAAATGATTTTAAAATTGTTAGTTGAAGTCCATTTACAACCTCATTGTCTCTCTTAAGCAGCTTCATCTCTTACCAGCATAAATAGACTTTCACACCTCCATCTGAAAAATGCAAGGAAAACAAATTTCCTAAAATAGTCTGTACTGAATCCTTTAATTGAAATGATGTCACTTCCACCTGTAAAAGTATGTGGAAAAGAATCTACTCACATTCCCCTCTCTGTGTCTAGTTAATTAATTCATTGTATTAGTGAGCATGTTATTTAAACTGCAGTCTGATATACTCTTGGAATCACTGTCTCACTAAATATTTTCCAGTCATACATCTGTAGATATTCCTGGCCTGTTTTCTGCTCAATTACCTGCCTGTTTTTCTGTCTGCTTCCTGTTTCTGTTGTTTCTTTGTCTCTATTCCTGACCCTTACGCTATCATTCATCCTCCATTGATCCATTAAAAACAAATCTCATTAAAGGATCGTTTAAAAAAATACTATGAATAACACTGACTTTTACCATGACTTTCCTCTGTGGGACAGAAAAAAACGTTTATATCGTAGAGGTTTTAATACAAGTAGGCCATACAGTTTGTGCAGACCATACACACAGTTTGTGCCATATCCTAGCTATGTTAAAAGATCAAAGTGAAGTGCGAGCTAATTTGCATCACTGCTGGCCGAAAGTCACCAACATCTGCATTATGCTTTATACTGCTTAGTCTTCCTCCCTCTCTCTGTCATGTACCAACTAGAATCTAACATGTAACCTTTCCTCAAAGATCAAACAGCGTCTCCACAGACACAAGATAAATCAGCTAGTTACTAATGAAGCTCGCGCACACATCTACAGCTGTTATGAAGTGAGAAAGGAAAGTAAATCGAGGAAGACACACTGAGAGCGTACAGCAACAGACGACAAGAGATGAATGGCTTTACCAGAGAGTGCCCGACCCCACACACACAGACGGCTGCTGACAGACCTCACTGGGTGCCAGATGACATTGAGAAACTAGTCAGTCTGCTATAACTACCATTAACCACAAAAACACTTTTAGTTGGAAAACCTAAATTACCATAGGAAATACCACAGACTTGTTTTGTTTTTGTAAGAACTAATTATAAAGGCTAACCCCAGATGTAGGATTTCCCTCCCCTACCTGGACATGAGCTAATGCGGTTTAGAGGGATGCAACTTGCATGTCAAGCAAGAGATGGTAAATTTTTTCATTAAATAAATGAATATTAAAATAGCATCTGTATTTCATCACTTGTATCAGGATGTGACAAACTGATTTCAATGTTAACTCCCATCTTTTTTTGAACATTACAATTTAAAGAAATGGATCAAGAGACAAGAGGTATCAAATAACACTGGTTGCTTATTTTTCAATTCAGTAAAAAGTTTAAGTCATTTGTTTTGCGAATAAGACACAGTAATACAAAACTGTGTTTTCTTTTCATTATTTTGCAGTAAACAAAATCTTTGCACTGAATTTGGCCTACAAACTTTACCTGAAGCTGCAGACACAGCAGTAATTGAACTTTTGAGAGCTGAGATAATTCAAATCAAGACTATATTAACAGGAAATGAATATTTGCTTTACCTTTATGCCTATTGCTAACACTTTTGGTTAGTTAGGCTACCTTGAAAGACTTAAGATTTAACAGGAATTGAATGTAATATAATAAAATTGAATTCTCCTAACATCTGCTTTTTTAGAGAACCAGAAACATGTAGCACAGTCTGTGTAGTCTGATTTGTAAGCAAATGACTTTTTTTAAGTGTTCATTGTCTTCAAAGTAAAACTAGGTGGACCAATAAATAAATCGAATAAAGTATTTGTCCATCATTAAACCTGAAATATGCATTGTTATCAAAATATCAAGAAAACACAATACCCCTTAAATCCTTAAATCCAATCAAAACTACAAACATAACATGAGGTCAACAGGAAGTCAGTGAGATGCTTGTCTCTTACGACCTACAGACTAACGTAATGTAATATGTAAAGGTCTGTCTCCCTCTGAGTGAACCCGGTCACTTCTGTAAGATCCGACATCCAGTCAGCGTGCGGTTTGGCTGAGTTTCAAAGCAGCGAGAAACGGCATGTCAGACCACAACACCGTGCAAAAACAGTTACCCAATACCCCACGGGCTCCTCCTTGCATTAGTATTACAGCAGAGCTCTGGCTGTATTCGACATAGTTGTGTAACGCTGCCAGTCTGCAGGGCAGGAAGAGGGATAATAGATGTCATGCTACACATTAGTTCTGCCGCCCCACTGTCCCCTCATTCACATGCACAACTACTGTATCTAATCCTCTCACCTGCCTCCTAAGAGCACTCAATGACCGTTTATCGTAACGTTCTGTCATTTATTTAGTGCCCCCCCCTCTTTCTCTCTCTTTTCTCCAGTTCTTGCCTTCCCTTATGGCCAGGCTTTTATCTAAAATTACCCGGAGAAAATGAGGCTAATAATTCACTTTAGACAGTGCAGCGCACAAGGCAATGCTTAAGTCTTTATACGATTTCAACCAGAGGATCCGCTTGGAAAAAAACAATGGGGCCATAACTTAAGGGCTGACCTGCAGCAATACAAAATTACAATAAATGAGACAGCAGCAGACAAGCAATAGAGAGAGGGGAAGTGAGAAAGTAGGGTCTGAAATGCACATGCTTGTGTTTGTGCATCATCTAACCACTAATTTGTATACTGTGGATTCCCACACCTTTTGATCAATGAATTTCCTTCTTTTTCCATGACATTCTGGTGGTTTGTGATAGATAATGATGTTTAAAAATCATTTTGTAGCTATTGTATTCAAATCCAGCATGATTAGATACTTTCATGACTTTTCAATATTTAATACATTTGCGTAACTCGTCCAGGCGTGTAAGTTTTAATATTCATCTTTAATATTGATGACCGTGGGAACCCTGTTTTATCACCATATTCAACTACAGACATTTAACAGAACCGTACTGTCATCTCACAGCGTTGCAGACAGGGAGCTAAATGTTTCTAAGCGAGCCAGACATGCTGTCACTCTTTTCACAGAATGTTTCACGGTGTGTGTGATCTATCATTCCGTCAAACACCCGGGACTTCACGCAGAGTCAGTGAGACTTGTTGAAAAATAAAAACTGATACATTAAATAACATTTTGAGATGCTTATGTCACTCTTTCTCAGATTTCTTCAACAGGAGAAGATGCTTTGGGATTACATCAGTGTGTCAAAATTATAGAGAGTGGAAGCCAAGACACACACTACTATGAAAGAGCTGGGAGTGAGTAAGATTTTAATTATTTTTAAAGAAGTAGTAGTCCATAATATTCACCAGAGATGCATTTAGTTTTTCAGAAACACAGCAAGAACAGTAATAATGTGAAATGTTATTACGATTTAAAATAACAGTTCTACTTGCAGCCATTAGTCCAGTTTTCAGTGACACATGAACAATTCTTGACAATATCTCCAAAAGGTTTTACGATTTTCTCAGAAAAAAGCAGAGCTGGAAGCGTTCTTTGTGGATGGAGCTAAAGACTGACGAGCACTTCCCATTTCGAACAGAACATAGAGATTTGATGCTGGGTTCTTTTGGAAAGCTTAACAAGGTTATCTTTCCCTTTACAATCAAAACACACTTCTTTGAAAACATAGACCTACTTCCTGAATGCATAAAACTGCATTTGCTTCCCCCCACAACCACCCTTTAAGTGACAAGCTCATGTGCTGTGAAAAACAACACAAAAAACACATTGAATTGATCCAGCACTAAATGGATTGTACTTACCATTTATTGGACTGTGTCCCACTGAAAGAGGGATGGCCCGGTTCAGGGTAGGGCCTACTCCATGCACCTGTGTGTGAGTGTGGTAGTTTTTCTGTTGAACCATGTATTTCTGGGTTTTGCTTTGGTGCATCGTCATTGAAACCGGGTTTTGTACTCTGCAAGATAAAGAAATTCAAACAAAAAAAAACTTTAAATCACTTAAAGTTTTTTGTTTTTACTGTTATTTCTTTTTTCTGTCACTCTGTCTTTCTGCTACAATGATTTATGTCCATATTTAAATATTCATATATTTATGTCATTCATGCATTCATATTTTAATTTATGTGCTTTTCATTTTGATTCATTTCCTGCTCAAGGCCATATGGAAACCCATAGTACCCTGAACATTCAGACATGCTTCTGGTCACATAAATGAAACCAATCATTTGCAACATAGAAAACACATCAGCATTCACATGATTTATATTTGTTTGCATTATGTTGCATTACACACACGCAGCTGAACGCCAGCACATGGACAAAAATCAATCATAGCACTAGAGACATGGATCTTTGTATTATAACCATATAAATGTTTCTGTAAAATGTTTTTTTCTATATTTTTTGTATAGCATATCAGTTTACTGACCAAGTGAGCTCAACTATGAATGAATGAAATACTGCTGTTGCAGTGCAGTCTGGGATTGCCTTCACTGCCAGTGTCAACTTAAACTATTAAAAGCAAATTTTAAATAAAAAATTTAATAAAATATAAATATTACATGATAAACTTCAATTTGCTGCCTTGACAGATGCATTAAGATTAAAAACTAAAATTACCACAAAAAGTAAAACCATGCAGAAATATAAATAATGAAAAATAATGAAAGCACATAACATCCACTACAACTAAAATCAAAACTGAAAAAAAAATGTATATTAATTAATAAATATATTATAAATAATATCAAAATGAGGACACAATGTTGCTTTAATGTTTGGCCAAACTGAGCCATCTCAAAAGACAGACTTTTTCACAAAATTTTGGAAAGTACCTTAAAACGCTCTTTAGATAGTCAGATCACTACTAGCCCGAGTACAGAACACAACTTAAAAACCAAATACAGCCAAATTCCACACAAGAAGTCTGTGAGGGGATTATGGGCACTGATAATTATCAGCTACGTCTGTGTGAAAGTATCAAACATCTTGCTAATAAGGAGACAAAACACAGCACACAGCTGTGAGGAAACGGATGTAAAATTTGATTTGTCTTTCATACATCTATTAGGATGAAGAAAACAGGGATGTGGTTGCTCAGAATCACAGCTGGGAATCTTTCTAAGACGGTGACGCACAGGACTAAATCAGGGTTGGCAACTTAGAATAACAGCACAGACCTCAGATCTGTCTGAATGGTGTCTTAGTGATAAAAGGCATTCACCATCATGTAAAATTGCAGTTGAAAATGGAACAGACATCAGTAACTTGTCACCAATACTGACAAATACTGCATGCAAATGAGCAGCTACACAATGAAAAAACTACCAATGGAAGTGTAGGCAGTAATCGCCGCCTTTCAGTGCGGGCAAGGTTTTAGACATAACAACGTGCTTTTTATTCAAAACAATCCCACAACAAAGCGAGAATGTGAGGACAAAGTATAAACAGTGTCGGATTTCTAATCAAATGTAAAGCAACGGAAGAAGCAGATACACAGAAACGAGTAAACAAAATGAGAATATTTACAAGGAAAGTGTAAACAGAAGTTGCTTTTCTCCACTGATCTATCTTGTCTTTCACACTATTCAGCTTTGTTGCTCTGTCTGTCTTTCATCTCTCATTTGATGTTTCCTAAGAGGTCTCATTTTAAAATGTATGTTTATACTGCTCCAAATGTCATGCAGCGTGTTGAAGAGCATAGTCTCTCACCCTTTCTCACAGTCTTTCTAATATTGTACTTCTGTTCTGTGCATATGTACCAACAGATCAAACGATTTAAAGAACAGTCAATTGGCTCAGTGTTCACAACTCTGGGGTTGAAAAACAGAGGCATGCAGATATAAAAAAGATTTTAGCAAGTATTTTGCATTCTAGTTATGAGAAGGTAAATGTGTTCATGTTTAGACACAAAAGTCAAGCCTTGTGCAAGGACTAACTGAATTTGTCTGGGAAAAGCATATAATAGCTTTTGAGAATTGACTTTGGGCCCTCTACTTAGAGCAGCAAAGACAAACCTAACTTAAAAGATACTGTATGGCTCAGAGTGTGGTTGTTACTGGTTTTGCTGTCAAGAAACAAAGCCGTGCTTGTTCACCAGCTAAACCACCCTGAACCAGAATGACAATGCAAGTTGGTCTTTTCAGAAGTAAAACCACTTACACCCCACAGAACACAGAACATTAACAGTTTACAAAAAGCAGAACACACACATAAAAAGAAAGAGTGCAAAATGTCTCTTCCTAAACAGGTGAAAAGCAATGAGCTGTGTAAGTGCTCTCTCTCACACACACACCATCACATGTCCTGGATAGTGGAAGCTGATATGTGGTGTGAACTAGTGGAAGACAGTGTTTCAAGCATTTCCAGATGTATCTCTCTATTTTCCCACTATCTACTATACACATGCATGTATACATATAATGGTGAGTCATGCGAGACAGACCTGCGTATTCTATAGAGGTCTCATTCAAGTGTTGTGTATGTGCTTAGTTAAATATGGAGCAGTTTTACTCAAGATTTCTTCAAAGGGGAAACCAAAGATGGTCATAACCTATGTCTATCACATGTAAATTGATATCGAAAAGTTTATTTCATTCATACAGCTGTTAACACTGTCAAATGTAGCAAATGTAATGAGATCTGTTTTTCGGATTTAGTCAGGTGACGTTTGATATATGCCCCATTCATTTCACCGTAAACGTAGAACCAGTTTCCCTTATAAACAAACACATACACATAAGTTTAAGGATGCATTTGCAGAGAGAGATGAATTGTTGCACAGGACAGCTTGTACAAAATTGCCTTAAATGGCGATGTCTTGGGCATGTATTATGCTAATTCGCAACTGCAGGTACGTGCTCTACATTCAAAATAATCCAGATTTATAAACATTAGAACGAGGGAATGAATAAATTTAATGCACGAGAACTGTGTCTGCCAATCCAAGTAAGAACACTTGGGCGCAATTACTAATGAATGCAGCCCAACGCGGTGAAGCTGGGTGTTTGGGTGATTGCTTGGGCGTTGCCTAAGCAAGCATTATTACTAATAAAGCCAAGAGCATTAAAAGCCGGAATGGGTTTATAATTCTAAAGCCAGTACTCATGAACTTCCTAATAAGCTGCGTTACCAGACCTGGTGTGGAAAGAGCTGTGGGTTTCCTGCACATGCAGACAGGAAAACTAAATTTTGCGTCTGTGTTTGCGAGGGAGGCCAGTTGGCTTGTTCAAATCTCCTCCAAGAGGACTACACTACACCATGACGGTTTCTCATGTTCTTATGCCAGCGGGCATCTCGTAGCTCTTCCTCAACAGGTGCACAAGCTGGCGGCAATAGCGACAGGGAGGACATGTGTCTCTTTTATTGTCTCCTCTTCTCGCACACTGCTCCCCAGCTTCTCGTCTGACAGGTGTCTGGATAGGTCTACCACACTAAACCCGAGGTGCTCCATGAATCCAGACTCTGGTTCACTGCCAGGCTGCATTTCAGATTGAAACCAAATAACACAGGAAACCTGACCTGCCCAGCACCTGTGGATCACTGTAACAGTTCAAACACATACACACACACTGTAACAGTTCAAACACACTACACCAACAACACAAACCTTCTCTAAATGCATACATACACACACACACTCAAGCCAAACCACATGTGCACACCCACCCACACAAACCACACACATACACTCTTTCTAAATGCCTACACACTAACCACACACACCCACAGTCTGTAAATACATTTAAACCCACACACAAACACTGTCCATACGCACGGATCCTCCCTAAAACACCAGACCTAGTTGAAACCCACTCATACAGGCACATGCACATATAAATGAGGACAACCTTTAAAAGAAATATCAGTCCTTAAGACACTTAGGACTGTGACGTAAAGCCCAAACACCCACAACCGCAGACAGAGTAAGACTATCCCTGACGAAAACCCTCCCTGAAGGGCTGACTGGACGCTTTCAACGCCACATAACACACGTGTGTAAGATGTAAGCAGCACATGATGTATGCATGTGAAATCCAGAATTCTCTTATGCTTGTTATTGAATGTTCAGCAGACGGTGACATAAATCTGTGAATACACGTGTGCCGTAATGTAAATCATAGTAAGGGAACCACTGGGTTTGTGCCCAGATGTGCTCTGTAGCCCAGACCATTTTTTCAGCATGTTTAGCACAGACAACTAAGTACTGTTCAAGTTATAATTGTCTTCCTGTGGACCGCCGAAAGGGATGGGGATGGATGTACTGAAACTCTTTTCAGCATCAACTCTAGAACAAGTATCTCATTGTACCATTAGAGCTGTGCACTTTTATGTTGCTTTCACTAGGGTTCAACGCTACATGTTTTAAAAATTTGTCTTAAATGGACAGTCTACCCAAAAATGAAGGTCCTGCTTTTATTATTCACAATATTTTGTTTCAAACCTGACCTTTTTACATATACATACACACATAAGCAATATTAACATTTTCCTTTAACATTTAACATTTTTCAAACAAAGCAAGAAAAAAACTCAGCAAGGAACACAGTCACTGTGAGAAATGAGTTTAATATGTTAGTATAAAGCTACTTGAATAGTATCATAATATGAAATGAGGTTTGCAGACAAGCAGTTAACTGAACAAACTGTGTGGTCTGCATTCAAATATCTCAATAAAAACCACAACAAAAGAACAGCAGGATCTTTTATTGCCTCCACACATCACCACAGCAGGCCAGTAAGAGAAGAAGTTTACAGAGCAGAGAGCCAGATCCATTTAGGTGCTGCGATCCCAGCTGATTTCTGCCCACAGAGACTCTTCTGGTAGACAGGTTAGATCAGCAGGGACATCTGTTTACATGTGCCGTCTCTGATGAAGAGGAACCTGTCTGAGACTGGAACTGAACCCGCTCGCTTCTGGATTCAGAAAGCGCTCTAGAGAGCCAGTCAGCACTTAATGCTGCTCCTGTGGCCATGAAGCCACATATTTTTCTTTTTTTGAAAAATTCACTAATGTTTATTTGCCCTAAGATTATTCTGCGCAAGGGGAGTAGAAGTATAATGAGCTGTTTATATTGAATTTTACGACACTGGGCTGAGATTCAGAGTAAATCCTGGTAATATGAATTGTAATTATGGTTTTTGGAGCATAGCGGTTGAACACATGTGATGCGGCTCCGCTCACTTCTTCTAATGTGTCTATTGCAGCCCAGCGATCTAATGACTTGGAATGTGCAAAACGACATATTTTCAAAATCAACCAGCCAGTGGGTTGCCTGAATGAAAGAGCATGGTAATTAAAGGCATCACAAGGAGAAAAAAAACTCAAACATATACAGTCTATATTACTAGGTTGGGGTCGGTAAGGTTAATATCTTTGAAAGACTTTTACGCTCAATATGGTTGCATCTTTTATTCAAAACCTCAGTTAATCAGTATTATTGTGAATTAATTTATCTACTTTACTTTCTAACTAAAAGTTTTCTACCAAGTAATTTTCTTTCATTCTCTAGTAGTGAGCCACTTTTGCTTTTACAGTCCACTTAATTAGAATAGCTTTAGAATGTGATGTATATGGTGACAAAGCCATCTCTCAAATTTCACTTGCAGATGAACATTTAATTTGAAATCAATACTTATGGATCATCCAGCTACTGCTGTTGAAGTCTACAGCTCCATCAGAGAGAAGATGAGAGTGAGAGGGGGATGTCGGAGAGGGCGAGAGGGAGAGAGAGAGAGAGAGAGAGAAAAGTTATAAACATAAGCTCCAATTCCAGTCTCAACAAAATAGCTGGCGCGACCTCGTACGCTGGCAGACGTGCTGTAATTAAATTGAAAAAAAGATGCAGGGAGTTATTTTTTTACTCTCTCTCTTTCTCCCTCTCAATCAAAACCGAACAGCTACAAAGGTCTGAACTCCAGTCATCTCCAGATGTCGCTTATTTTCACATAAACAACTTAATTTTTCACATTTCTCTCTCTGTGTCTTTCTTTTATCTGACCTTTCTCCATTTCTTTCTGTACCACTCTGCCCATCCTCCTCCTTTAATAATATCAGTACTTCGTCCATCTCGGTTTTCCATTTCCTTCTCCCACATTTTGACCACTTTGTCTATTCTTCTCCTTCCGCTCTTATCCTCTTGTTATTTCCAGAATCTGGCGGAATCTGCCGCAGTTCCTCCCTCGTGCTCGGCGAGACACTACACAGCTCTCTCTTCTAATGAACCCAGTGACCCACATCACGATGCTTTTGCTCTCTTCAATACCTATTGTCTGCAGATGGATATTTGTTTCCTAAACACCAGCAGACCCAATCTTATCAGTGATGCATAACACCTAGACTACATGCTAATGTTGTTTGATAAATCGTAATGTTGATTACCTTAAAATCGCTACAGCTGTCACAAGCATTTTGTTATTACTTCTTTAAACAGTCCCTCGTGATTTCATGATTCTGTGCTCACAGAATTTAATGCAAAATGCCAGCTTATATTTTTGTCTAATTTCCACAAACAAACGATTCAATGCATAATATGTCTTGCCGCCGTATTGCAGTGAATGGCATTGTAAAGTGAGCAGAGGACAGAGAAGTAGGACATCTGGTTATAGATAAGTGTTTGAAAAGGACAAAAAATGTTCAATATGAAGCCCATTTGAGGGCCTGGAGAGTGTAATTTTTTATATTTCCGAGTGACCTCTCCAAATCATTCATTCGTGACCTTCACTTGGCTATTTTCTTTTCAAACGGTTCACATTGACATATAATACTTTAAAACATTAAAGACACAGTATATAAGCCTCACTGAAGTGAGAGTCCGCAAGTTATTGTGTCCTACACAGTTTTGTATTTTCAACCAAGCAGAACTTTTTAGAGTATTTTTTTATGCTGATGATACCATTGCTTTGTGCAAAATTACGTTTTGTCAATTTAATAAGCAAACCTATTTGTATTATTGCAATGTACTATCACCAGTTACATAAACATATCATGGTGTAACCTGAATGTGACTGACACTTCAAAGTCCTGCCAGACATGAGAGAAGCAGCACAGATGAACTCCAGAACTCAATGACTGACAGGAGTTACAGAGCCAGGTGTGTGTTAACATCACTGCTCTATTATGGGTGCCTTTTTGTCACTGGAGGCTAGCGGTTGCATCATGCTGTGGTGGAGTCAGTATGCACTGCAGGGTGATTATATACGCATACATTTTTTGTACTGACGTTTCACAGGTGTTTTACCTTTACTTTGAACTACACACTGCATTGTGCTGTGTTTTAGGGTCATTAAAATGTAAAATTAACAGAAGGTGTACTGGTCATTTTCTGCCAGGACATTACTGGGTTATTTTACATTATGCAGACCACACAGACCACACAGTTTGTCTATAAGGTTATTTTTCATTCAATGTACATAGAGTAAGTGTAGATCAACTAAAAGATTACCTAGAAAAAAACACAAGTCTGGGCTCACAGATAGTAACTGAAGGAGGAATTAAAGTTATAGTCTTTGATTTACTGTTTACTCCTAATCCATAAATGTACATATTTCCAATTAGCCTTGGTTGCTTACTTCTCCAGACTAATTTACACTAGCATACTGATGCACAAAATACTCTAAATGAAGAAGTATCAACAAGTAATACAAAAGTTCCATTCATTATTATTTTAAATAGAGTGCAACCTGGTGCTTACTGCTGCTTTTACATGCATCATACTGTAAGCTCCTTTCTTCACTTTAATTAGCAATTATTTTCTACCAAAATCTGATTTGATAGGGTGTGAACAATATACTAAACCAGCCCAGTCAGTTCAAACTTATGGTTTTATGTGGGTTTTTAAAAGGACCAGTGACTCACCTAAAGGTCACCTAAACTGCCAACAAAGGATTCATGAGTTTACTTCAGATCTGGATAAGTCAACACAGAAAAATCCTCAGAGCACAAACACTACAAGATTTAATTATAACCTCCAACATTAAACACCTCAAATCACTTTAGTCAAACAATAGGTTTAGAGTAAATACAATGTGCCACACAGCTTGAGCACAATGCTCAGCATTGATCCAGGCTCGGAAAATAAAGCGTCAACAGAAAACACTGTATAAAATCTCTCCTAAAGCGTCTCAATCCTTTCCATGACCAGCAGTGTTCCTGTGGATGGATCAGGTTTTCTAGACACAAATCCACAAACCCCTTCAACTATAAATCTAAAAGTTTTTCTCACTATTATATTAATACAAGGCCTCTGCAAATTTAACCCTGTAACATCTTGATTTTAAAATTATCATCGCAGAGAGACTTTTTTTTCAGTAGAACTGTTGCACACCTGTAAAATCATGCCACGTGAAACCTTCCTGAAAATGATTCTTTTTGTGAGCGTTAAGGGTTCATTGAGACGTCAAAAAGATTTGTTACATGGCTCATACTTGGTTCTAATTGGAATCTATTCATTCCTAGATGCTTGTCCACAATTAGCCAAAACGTTTAGATTCCCCAAGTGTTTTAATAACCATTTCACTGACCTGTTTCTGCGGTGATGACACCCAACCACAGCTTCACTAAACTAAACCCACACTGATGATTCACAGCTGCGTGTCACCAACAAATCATTCAATCTGTGCTTCAATAAACCTTTCACTCATTCAGTCGGTTTTGGAGGGAAGTGTAGCCTAATAACTGTCACATTTTGACATTTGAAAATATCCCATTTGAAAAATAAAATAACAGTGAAAAAACACGTTAAATGTTATTGCATATAAAATTTATGAATACATAACTCACTGCTTCCATATGTTACCCTGGCAACCCAGAGACAGTCTAAGAGAACAAATATATTGACAGTAACTATCCAGTTTTCAAAACTGTAACAAGATGTCATTTTAAAATAAAAGATTATTTAAAATACATTTTAAATAAAATTAAATTCATATTGTGCACATTGTTGCTTTTTTTATTAAAATAAAAAAATATTGATTAAAAATAAAAACAATAAAAAAATTTGTCTTTACAAAATATTAACATTAACAAAAACTTTAATTAAATTATTTTATCCTGATAGTTCTACCTTGTAACACTCATAGTCTTGTCTTTTTGACTTTTGTAACCCAAATATTTTATTAATAATATAATTAAATATTGTTTATATATACACTGATAACATCAAAATAATACAAATATCTAAAATGCAGGAAATTCCTCTGAAATGTTGAGCAAGTTTGTCTGCAGCTGAGAGGAAGGGGAGTTCTGGAGAGAGGCCTACCTCCTCCACACACAATAAACCCTGTGGAAACCCACAGAAGCTTTCGAGGACAGGTCTGGTAGCAATTACCAAGCAGATACGTCCAAACTCTGACTGAAAATGCACGTCAGTCCCAGCACATAAACTGCTTTCATTAATATTTTAAGTAGAATTCATCAATATCCTGTCCTGCCACAATCTTACAGCTTTTCCTGGAACCAACATGGGGGCAATTCTGTGGCTTTCCCCCCACATCTCAGGATTCTGACTCAGTGTGTGCACTTAGTCCGATTTGCTCTGTTAGAAAAAAATAAAGAAAGCTTCACATCCGATATGATTGTGAACTTTCCAGTCGTCTATATTTGTGGCAGTCAAAACAATCAAAAGCCAGAACTTTTCAAAAAAACAGATCTGCAGGGGTTTTAATGAGTCACAGTAAAAGATTCTCATAAAAATCATGTTTTGAGGGCAAACAAAAGTTATGGCATTTAATACATAACAGGACATCACAAGTTGGTGAAAGTCCAAGTGTAAGTCATGCAAAAAAAAATTCTGTCAGGCTAAAGAACAGTAGGTATTTCTGTAAAATAGACCCAGGCTGTGAGAGTAGTAGGGGTTCATGGAAGGTCGGTGACATCTGTGGGTCTGATGTCTGGCATTAATGCAGAGCTATGGAGCTTATTCCGAAATAATAAAATGACAAGTTTAGTGAACTAAGGGCCTGATGCATAGCAAAAGTCCGAAAGACATTTACACAACTACTCACAGGCCTTCGCATATATTTTTAAATAAACTGTTTGATTATACATTTATTATTATTATCTACCATTACTCAGACTTTTTTGGTTATATAATTGCTTCTTAAACATCAGTTTCACTAATAAATTCTTCCATCTAGTAAGTTTTTAAAACTATCATTCTACAATGCCCTTACATCACTGTGCATTTAGCTGGAAGTGCATATAATATTTAATTATTCAACTACGAGCGTGAACCAGACTTCATTGTGAATGTCAAAACTCTGGTCATAGGAATTTTGCACTGTCCTTTTATTAATAAGTACAATCAGTTAGGAATGTTTTAACCTCTTGGAAATATATTTGTTGACCTAAAAGACCAAATGCTAAAAAGTACAAAGCCAAACAACCATTATGAATGAAAATGCACTCAAATCCTCAACCACGACACAGTATTGCTATAAATGACTGAATCCAGACGTCATACTCACTGTGGTTGATAAGGAATGGGTCCATTCGGTGATGGCTTCATGGACAGAGTCAGATGTCCCATGTTGGTGCCTGGCAACGGTAATGGCACTTGACCTTGGCCTTGCGGGAAGATCTGCTGAGGAATAGGCCGCTGGGGAATTAAATTATGACCGTTGGGATATCCATTTGTATGACCTCCATTTGGAAGTCCACCATTGGTGTGTCCGTTTAACGGTCCAGTTGGATGAGAGGATGGGGGCAGAGTGGTCTGTTCACAGGACTTGCCTTTAGAGCCTGGCTTACACACACAAATGTGGGGCCGCAAGCACATTCCTCCATTTTTGCATGGAGGTGTACAGTTAGCTGTAACAAAGAGGGGAAATGTAATATAATTAAAAAAAAAAACCTGGACCCTAATAAATAAAAAAAAATAAATAATATATATATATATATATATATATATATATATATATATATATATATATATATATATATATATATATATATATATATATATATATATATATATATATATATATATATATATATATATATATATATATATAATACAAATAATATAACTTAAAAATATAATATTCTACAGTTTAATTACTTATATGTATACTTATAAAAACAGATATGCATACAAAATTCTCAGAATTCTTAATACAGTAGAAAGTCTGTAAGGTCATAGTTTCTGTATACTTATTTTATGATGTGGACCAAAGCTTAAAAACTAAAGCTCAGAACATTTGTTTGCACAGATCATGACAGAAAGAGCAAAGAGAATGCAAGAGAGAAGCAGACTAACAGAGAGAAGAGAGAAAATGAGTGGATAACTGGGTGTTGACTTGTGGTCTGTAATTACATCATTGAGGAACAGGAACAAAGCTGTCATTCAACTACAAAGAGCCTACAGGTCTCTGTGGCCAACCTACACAGACTCTCTCTCCCTCACTCCCTCCCTCCCTCCCTCACTAACTCACACACACACACACACACACACACACACACACACACACACACACACACACACACACACACACACACACACAAAAACAGGGCAGCTTGCTGCTCATCAGCAAATTTATAGTTATATATGAGTCTGAGTACTGTGGAGATTCCCAAATAGGAAGTGGATCAGTGCCCAGAGCTCAAGACAGATGTTAGGAAGGATGATCTCATCAACAGTTTCTGTGACATCACACTGAACAGCAGCTGCTTTACACAAACTACTACAGAAAGACATCTTCATATACCTATTACAGGCCAGAATTTAGAGTACAGTGCATTTTATGATTTATTCAAAGCCACACCCTTTTTTTACTTACAAATAAACATGATATAGATTTAAATCATAATTTATATAAATTTGATTCACATTTAATTAAGTTATAAACTATTTAACAAAATAAAATAATAGAAATAATAATTTATTTTCATAATAGAAATAATGTGCTTAATTGATAAATTCTTTTTCCAGATCCTGAGGTAGGTTTAATTGAAAGTGTTCCCAAACACAACTCGATTAAATTAGCATTTATTAACCAGAAATTATTATGCACATGCCTTGTGACAGAGCTGAGAGGGATTACATCAAATATGACATCATATAAACCACTCCTCCCGGTTTGGAATTTTTCATTTAATTTGACGTGACCCACAGCAAGGGATTTCTGTTTTCTTTTCCACCCTCACTAGGTTTCCCTCCTTTTCCAATGTACCTCATTGGTCCTCTGGGGCTCAGGGTTACAAAGTGAGACAGCCCTTAGAAACGAGGTACACACATGAACACTGTTCTTGTACATGTCATGCCCTTGTGTACCTCCTCTTCCACATACACACACAAAATGAACACATGTGGGCACAAATGTAGACAGATTTCTAAAGGATCACATAACACTGAAGCCACTGAGAAGCAAAAAGTTAATCCTTAATAATAATAATTTCTACCACACATAAGTGTGTCCTGCCTCTTAGTATAAACTAACTTGCTTGTACAGTGTGAATCAGTAAGTCAGTATATCACAAGTTTTAGATCGTGCAGACATCCTGCCATCATTAAAAATGAGTCAGATCGTATCACCAATCCTCATGACTAATGCTGAGGGCTACTATACAATACTCTGCTCAAAGCCTCTTCAAATGAACCTTCCTGCTGACTTCACTGCACCCAAAAAAGAATATGAGAGATAAAGTTAGGCCTCACAAAGACAGAGAACACGAAGCAAAAAAAGACTGATAAAGTGAGGGCGATGTTGCTGACTCAGATGACCGGGCTATGGGGAGCAGTGCAGGGTAATTCCAACACGTCCAGCTTCTTATTAGTTTTATCCCTCAAGTCAATATTGAAATCGGTGTTAAATGTGTTGCATTGTACCCTCAACGTGCTCAGCGGTGTAAGAGCTTACGCACAGCTGAATGCGGCAGACAGAATGGTCGATAAGCCCATTTCAGTCTGCTAGTATTTCACAGTAGACACAGAGGCAATTAAAGGCGGCTGCGGTCGGGCCATTTCTCCGCTGAGCTTTATACGTGTAACACATCTAAGAGCTCATTCAAGAGGATCTGTATGCTGCAGAGCTCTCCCACAGCTCTAACATCTTTAGACGTGTTGAATCTGAAAGGTAGAACTTGGATTTGCTTGGACAAGAATGTAACATGTGGGTTAGCATGCTAAGCTACTGCCTGAGGACTGAAAACGTGCAGTGTGAGCAGACAGGAGAGGCATTTCACAAGTTGTTGTGGAGATACTGACACAGCAACCCCTTTCAAACAAGCCATGCCTTAATTAACCTGGAAAAATAAGCACTTATGTTAAGCTTAAAGAGAAAGTTCACCCAAAAAAGGATATTTCTGTCATACTCCCTTTATGTCGTTTTAAACCTGTATGATTTATACTGCTTTGTTGAACACTAGATTCAAATGGTTATAAATTGTATGACTATTAAGTATGTATTTCCAGGTTTTTAGACCAGATTGCAAATCTTTATCACTTTTTCATGTACTTTTCAAACTATTAATGGATTCTTAGGTTGTGTAAAGACTGGAATTTAACCTGTAAAATAATAATAAAAAACTTTACGGGCCAAAACATTACAAAGACATGTGCTAATGGTATGATTGACATTGGACCACTTAGTTATTAAAAACGAACACAGCTATTATTTTAATCATGACCAGGGTAATTTGTGTTAATTAATGTTCCAAGGATGAACAAAGGTCTTAAGTTTTTTTTTTACTTTTGGGGTGAACTAACCCTTTAAAGCGACCACAAGTCCTCTTATTCCAGGAAATGTCCTGGCCAGGATTTTGTAATTGTCTAAAAATTCCAGGTTTTAAATTTGTTTTCCTGTTGTTTTCATACCTGCTAAAAGTAATGACTGACCAATTGTGTGCAGCCTTTGGACATAATCTACCAATTTTGGTGTTCAAGATTATGAGGAATCTACAGAGAAATGTGGTACAAATGTGGCAATACAAATATGGTATATATAATGTATGAGGGCTGTTGAGAGCATGCCAACAGGTAAACAAAGCCAAATCTCTGACATTATTAGGCAATCAAGAACTAGTTTCCTGTGTATGTGTGACATATGCCTAGGAAAACATGGACAAATCTGATTAAACCTTACTTAATTCTGTCAATCTGAAAAACTAAAAATGCTTAATAATTTGATCTGGACCACTTTTCTGAACTATAATACAATAAGCCCCATCTAAAAATGATCACTTGTGCTGGTTAAACTGTATTGCATTGCAGGGGGTTAATAAAGACGACACAGGTTACTGTACTGAATTACCACATTTAAGAGTGGTGCAACTATTGAATTCAGGGAAAGCAACAGAATTGAGCTCTTCTCTTTAGTTCAGGATCATCCCAGCAGGTTCCTCAACTTAGTCACCTGTTCCTGCAGATCTAGGACACTTTTTCAGCGAGGACGGCCAGGAAAAACGTATCTGTCTCTCTGCCGTGCTGTGGAGCCCAGGTGAAATATTTTCATGTTGTGTTTTATCTGGCGAAGGACTTGAACGCTTGGGCCGTGTTCAGTTGAGGGACAAAATAGACTGAGCAGTCTTTCAGCGGTGAGCTGTGCACACATGCCTGAGCTCAGGAAAAACACTCAAACACTTCAGATGAGCAATATGAGAAATCCAGGCTCAGATGGAAGACATGAGCATTCATTGCATTTTACATGTTGTAAAACAAACTGTAAATAAGATGTAAATTATGTAGTGGCATTAAATCAAAGCTGTCAACAATGCAAAAGTTGCTCTCTGGTGCTAAATTTTCATTAGAGTTTTTACCATCTGCAAGCTCTTCGGTGCTACACAGTCTTCCATTGTGCAGACAAATTAAATCACCCATCAACCCTCGACTGTCTGAGAAACACAAAAATGCTCTGAATGTTTCCTGATGATCTCAATCCAATAAAAGAACTCAAGGAAAGTCTGAGAAGCTTCTGAATGCATATCACATGGCAAATGCAAGCACGAAAACTCCTCAGGAAAGAGAGGCCAACAAGGCGGCAGTCATTTTGCAGACTGAACCTAGGCTCACTTCGTGACATCCGCTCAGACAACTCTTAAACATGTCTGTTGTTTTTTCACAATCAGACTTCATCCTAACCAAAACATACATACGTATATACAAACACATGTACACACACACACACACACACACACACACACACACACACACACACACACATGCCATTGTTGTTAAGACTTAGAAAGGAGTTCATAAATAAATTAATGTGTAGTTGAACAGGAGCAAAATTATGGGTCCAATAAGCTGCCTTCAAATTTGTAAAAATAAATGTGTTGAAAAACAATCAATTATAAAATTAAATAATAATTCTAAAATAATGTGTCAATTAAATTAATTAAATCTATTTATTAAGTTAATTAAATCAGGAATCAGGAATTTAACAGTAAATCAATTAAATAAATAGTAGTACAGCAATCCAGAAATGTTTATTTTCTTTTAATAAAAGCTGGCATGCACAAATGACAGGCACAATGTAAAGTTCACTGTCAGAAAGCTGCTTAGAACTAATTTATCCATATAAAGTTCACTCTCTAAAAATATAAACAAATGTAAATGTCAACATAATTTATCTGTCATTTAAAACATGAGCTCATTGATCCAGTCAGTCTTCCAGTTTATTCCAACTATCACTTCTGGTTGATGACTTAAGTAAATATTTAGTTTATATGTAGTAGGGTCACGTTTCAACTAAGTTTAATGGTGCAATGTTCAAACATTTAGAAGTGCAAGCCAGTTAGTGCTGAAGCTGCTACAACCAGTCCCTCGTCCACATTGTCATTTATTTATAGGACATGGTGGGCCAAAAATGAACCAGGATTAACACTCTTCCTGTTCTGTTAGAGATAAAGAACTGGAGTGCAATATCCTGGTGGTAAAATAGAAAGGCTAACATCCCAGCGTCCTTCTGTACTGTACAATAATAGGACTCAATGTCAGACACCAAAGCTACCTGGATGACTGACAGCTCCAGATAAAACACTTCATCTATGAGGTTTCTTGCAGCTCGGTGGGACGAGCCAGGAAAAACAAAAGGCATTTCTATTTAGACTACTCTCTTTGTTTGGACTTTGAGTGAGGTGAGTTTTAAAACCTGAAAAATCGACCACCATTAAACATTTAGCAGGAAAATTTACAGTTAGGTCTATCTTCTAAGACAAGAGAGGTGGTGGATGGAGACAGTTATTCTAAAAAACAAAATGGAAAGGAAGATATATAGAGACAGGGGGAGGTACTGACTATAACCTGGACTTTCTCATTTTATCCCTATATCGAAAAAATATATGAGCAATGAAAAATGGCTGACCCATGATTAGTCCCTTGCCACTATGTCCCAGTCACCATAAATTACAACATCTAATGCTAATGCTGCTGTCAGATGAACGAAAAAGATCATATTTCATTCTTAATTTACTTGAAAGCATGTGTACACAGTGGTGACCCCATCAGACACGTTTATGGGTTTACGCAAGTGATCTGGCAGAAAAACTGGATTCTGTACATTTATGAAAACAGCCTTTAAAAGAAGCGCACAGAGGCTGGCAAAACATACAAATAAATGGCTTAATGACACCATAGTGGTACTGTATAACAAAATAAAAACAATATAAAGCCAAAATTTCCTGAGTCAGCAGAAAAAATGGTCAGAGACATAATACAAGGTAGTAAAGAGGCTTCCCTTTTCCACACTCAATTTTCCTGCAAGGTCTTCCATTAAAAACGTTCTGTTACATTTCAGCTCAAATTTAAGAGCTCTCAGGCTACTCACTGTGCGGCTGACATCAAACTATAGATGCTTCCATTGAAAATAAAAGGGATGGCTGAAGCAGGAATGTGCTCTGGGTTTGCTCCAGATGGCCTGCGAAGTGATTCCTCTGCCCGTGTAAACAGGGAAACAGGGCCTCTTTCTGTAAACAGGGGGTTTTCTTTTTTTTTTTTCCCTTTCTCTTATTATATATAGAGATATTTTAATAAAATATATATTTATTGTATATTATAATACTAATTACTAAAATCTCTCACATATACACGATGCATTACATTCCAGGCACAGACAGCACTGTGCATAGTGTTGCCGATGTTTCAGTGTAGGTAATATCATTCTGCCAGTAGGTGGTGACTTTAAAAGCTGCAAAATTTATAAATGATTCACTAATGAAACAAGCTATCACTTTAATGAACAAATCATTCAATAATTCAATAATTAAAAAAACAATGATTAATTCAAGAACTAAATAAGCCATCAGGTGACAATCATTCACTTAAATAACTCAATGATTAATGCAAGAACAAAGCTACTTGTTTTTGTTTTGTATTTTAGTTTGCTGGAAAATAGAACATAGATATGCAATAGATATAACAGTGTAAAATAGCCCTGCCCCCAAACTAACACCACTGGTTTAATGGAAGATCCTGTACTGTGCCGCTCAAACACATAGGGTTTTGATTATTTTACTGATCTCCTAGCTACATTTCTGACCTTGATTGTTGTAATTACATTGTTGTCTAAGAGAAAACTGTCAAAATGCATCAAAAGTATCTTAAACTGTGTTCCAAAGATGAACAAAGGTCGTACGGGTATGGAACGACACGAGGGTGAGTAATTAATGAAAGAATTTTAGTTTTGGATTTAATTATTCCTTTAAGTTTTAATAGCATCTTAGTTATCTGATTTTACAATAGAAAACGTAAGAAGCATTCTAAGCAATGCAAGAAGCATTGCAAAAACTCTCTGCAACTTAGTAGTTTGCACACCAGCCACTGAGAAACAAACCCATATCTATCAAATACAGACATCCAGAACCAAGACTGACATTAATGTATGAGAAAGATCACTTGGATGAAATTGCCTGCATAATCACTGTACACTAGCAAAATGTACACCTGATGTTCAATGCAAGGCTCCAAGTCAAAACACTTCGTCAAAATGCAGCAGACATCCAAGACACAATCTTGGAGGCGCCATAGACCCTACACACAAAAAAAGTCAATTTGTCATTCCTGAAAAACAAGGGGAAGGAAGGAGGAATGTCACTGGAGACACGCGATGTAGACACAATATTGATTGTCTAGGATATGTGTAAAAGGTGGGTAAGAGGAATTTGCGCTGGAGGTAAGTCCCAGACAGCGGGTGGAGGTGCAGCTCCTGCTTTTCCCCTGTGGCCCTCCACATACTTCCACACATACAGTGGCGAGTTCTTATATAACCTACTGGCAGAAACACACAGGATGAGGAGAAACTGATCCAGCTCTTCCACTGGGTTATCATACTCTCTGTAGCCTCAAAATTATGCACCTTTTACCCCTTATCACCGTGTCCTTCTCTCTTTGTTTTCTAAAATTATATTTAAAGTATTTTCTTTCGTGTACTTTCTGACTAAAACATTTCTGTCATGTCTTGCATTTCCTTTCCTCACAAACCTCATGTTGGTGTTCTGGGTTTTGTGTGCAGTAACTTACAGATTAGATTTGCTTGTAACTTGAGCATGTTGTGATATACTGAGTGTTTGCTAATATATGCTATCATGAACCATCCGCCGCCACCCACTCGAAATCTACACCTATGATAACAAAACACACCCTCCTTCCGACCACCCCCATCCCTCTGCTTCAGATCTCACAGAGACCATTTTGACTCTGATCACAGGTGGGCACTGCAGCTGTCTGTCTGGTTGTTTATAAAGGACACCATAAAATGTCTTAGCATATGTCATGTTTTAACCACAGCAACTGCTCATAGCATTAAAGGACAGTTCAGAAAATCTGTGTATGACTTTGTTTCTACTTTGGGAAAAATTGTTTAAACAGTTTTTGTACATTCAATGAAAGTCAATGGGGCCCAAAACAACAACTGAACCTCATCTGTTTTCACATTTTTAAAGAAGAATTAAAGTCATAGAGACTAAATATTGATAATTCCTCTCACTTATATTTAGCACACATTTGTGTCCAGAGGGAGCTTCTAGACACCATTTTATATCAAGGGAACTATGGGGCAAGACATGGACGAAAGTCTTGCTCAAAGGCACATAATAAAGGTTTGAAGCCAAAGGGGCATAAGTGTAAATCCAAACCCTCGATCTGTGATCAGTAAATGATGCTGGGCAGGATTGTTAACTCATAGATGATGCCTAAATATGACTGAACCTGCAGCTTTTGTGTTCTCAGCCTAAACCCTTTCTAATTAGACAAACTCAATCCCCTTTTCTACGCCAATGGGTTTGAAAGACACACAACTGTTATCCAGTCATCCAGAAACCATTTCGAACTAGACGTTCATGGTGATTGTAGGACTTCCCTAATTCAAGCAAGATTTTAAACTGAAGTTCAAGAGTGGTGTAGTGCAGAAGAAAGACCTGAGAGAACCCAAGCACATGCATGATTCAAAAGAATAGTCATAACTCACGTTTAGTGCAGCGCTGAGATCCCGGGGTCTTGCTCCAACCAACACAGCACTGCCCCCCACAGACGTTCACTCTGCAATGACATCAAGAGTCATACTCACACATAAACGGAATGGACCTACTAACCTTACTGTAACCCCCTCGGTCAATCTCCTCGCCCACCCAGAGAGGTTTCTGACGCAAGTCTGCTCTCACTGAAGTGACATGAGAGCCCGGGGGCCAAAGCTAGATGAGGCTCCAATATAATCAGTCCTCTTATTCCCACTGTGCTATTTCATACTGCACTTTAGAGCAAAGCAAGAGGAACCGATCCAAAGCACAGGAAATATGAAGAAATACAGGCCTGGGATACACTCAGTACTCTTCGTGATTGTAGGAAATGTGGAAAAATCTTTGTGAATGGCCTGGTGAAGCTTTTTAAGGGGCATCAGGTTCATTGGTAGGGGAGCCGGTAGCCTACATTTAATCTGGCTCGCATGGTTTCTTGAAACAACAGATGTTACTTTGCTTTTAAGAATGTTATGATCACTGTAGACTGGTTGCCTTATCAAATTTATCGCTCCTTAGTGACATCTGGCTGCTAACATCATTGGCAATCAAATGCAAGTTTGAAACTAATGGAACTACAACACTCACATTCTTGTATTACATGGACACAATTTACGTTAACAAATTGGCGTAATACAAATAAAGCGTTAAAATGGAAGCATCACATCGTTTTTAAACTCATACAAAACCTATAATTTTTCTTCTTTTCCTGAACTACAGACAGCTCAAAAATCCTTTTGACTTACCGATATTCGTTATCGGCAGCATTTTGTGGGTCTCTAAAGAAAATCATTTAATATCGGTATTCACTTATAAAGTTACTTTATTTTTCATTCATTTGTGTTTAGTTCGGATAATGAACTTTGAGAATATTTAGACCGCAAAACCACTCTGCATAAAAACAACATATTTATAATGAATTATATAATAATAATAATGACAATTCATATCCATATTTTTACTGTTGTAGCTGACTAATGGCAAGTATTTATTATTCTGTCTAGGCTAGTATACCATACAATACCTACTGTATAGGTTAATGCAGTAGGTATAGTATGGTACATACAAAAGATTAAATTGCTGTACATGTTATGTAGCTAGACGAGTACACTTGGCTCTGCTCTTACCCTGACATTTTCAAATGATGGCTGGTTGTGTGTCGGCCGGGCTGCGCGTCCTGACGGATCGGAATGCTCGGGTTCGGGTTCGACTGGTGACCCATTCTGCGGGTCCGGACCTGGCCACCAAAGCTGGCTTTGAGCTCCACATTGTAGGAGTGCGGTTGTCCCGACGCTCCCGATAGCGACGAAATAGAGCTCACGTGAACCCCGTCCGTACCGCTCGGTCCCGGCTGAAGCACGTACAGTTTCCTGAAGCCGCTCTTATCCGCCGAGAGCGAAGCCGGAGAAATCAATAACGTTAGAGAAACAATGATGTCCCACATGAGCGCAGCCATATCCATTGGAAGTGAAAGTGTTGGGAAAGTTTGAGAGAACTACTCTGTAGCCTACTATATACACACACTATAGATAGAAAGACACAAAAATAAAACTATAGAAGCGCAGCTCCACTCTGTCGCGTGTGAAGCAGTTGTAAACCCTCGCGCGCTGTCATCTATTCGCCATAAGAAAACACTTAAGAGGCAAGCATAACTTAAAAGAGGGGAAAAAATGCTTGGAGTGAAAGAAAGTTTTCAAAGCACGAAACGGAAATCGGGGAAAACGGGAGTCAAGGCGGCGAGAGAGCTCGCGTGCGGGCGATTTTAGCTCGAGCAGAAGTTTGAAAACTCTTAGAAAAGTTTGAGCGCGTGTGTGTGCAAGGGCAGGAGTTTGTGCTCGAGCTCCATATAGCCAATCTCCTGCAGACATGACGTCAGGGATGGAGCTCTTATTGGAACACACATGTGGGGCTGAACCCTTAAACCAAAGGCAAAAAAACTGAAGAACTGAGCTTCAGAGGCATGGATTTGACTGTGGGGGTCGTCTGTAAAAATGTCAGATAAGTACATCCATCATAAATCAAGCCTGTCATGTAGAACGCGGGCATCAGTTCCACTGCTCCACTCAAAAAAGGTTCTCAGGATATTACATTGGGCATCAACTGGAGACTGAATTTTAATATTGCTTATACAAAGGTACCAACATTATGCATATAAGTAACCATAATCGCGGTATATGCTTTAACCACATTTCTTTTCTCTTTGATAGTGTGCATCTACCGAAAAGAAGCCGCCACGCTTTGGGGGTGCTCAGGAAACAGGGTTACTTTTCTGAAATCTAATGTGTGTTACCATTGGTGGACATTCCAATCAGCCAATCATTGAGAGATAATTTTTCAGCAAATACCTGTTTTAGGCTTATGATCAGGGTTAGGTGCTTTTACACCCTTGTTAATCAGCTATCATTTCACACTGGTTTAGGGGTAAGGATTTTGGTTGGGATAAGTCTATATGTTTGGACAGTAATGTTGATCCATGATCAAGTCTTAAAATTACAGCAATGGAATGATTTTTAGCAGCTTATGTAATTGACCAGATTGTTGAGTAATGGCCAACATTTCATTTTTGAAGACAAAACAGCAACAAAATTGCAGTAAAAACACATGGCAGTGGTATGTAGAATGTAAACAATTTGAATATTTTACTGAACATGAATAATTCCTTACTCAGCCAATCATCAGTAATCAGACTGTTGCTTTGTAAATATAGCCTTTGTAATCTATAGTTTTGAGGAGACCCTTCCTATATTTTCATCTGGTAGAATTTCCCTTAGTATTTGACATTAGCCACAAAATAAAAATAGCATGAAAACTAGTCTAAAAGTATAACCCCGCCAATATAAGCTATAAAAAAAAAAAAAAAAAAAAAAAAAAAAAAACACTTTGAAACTGGTAAGATTGGGGGTTAAAAGACACTGTTGAAAAATATATGGTTTTGCTGGAAATATTTTAGCTGGCTTAAAAATAAAAGTTCTTTATTGGCAGATTATTCCACAAAAAACTTTAACTTAGATGGAAACTTACTATTCCACAAAAGTTTTTTTTACAGCGTACAAAGGATCAATATATTGTTAAAATGTTTATCACACTAAGAAAAAAAAAAGCACTTTCAAAAATCGTTCACTAAAATGTTCCTGAGGAAATCTGAATTTTTCATCACTGCGAAAGCCTTCGGGAAAGCTTATTTTTAAGTGTGTTGACTAAGCAGTAAAACCATCTTAGACCATTTTAAAGATGCCATTCACAACACTATTGTACCAGACCTGCAAAGCCATCAGCTATTAATTTATTCTGCTGATTTACTCGAGTGCCATTCAGAAACACTGAAACAAAGCAGTCTGTGAAGTTCCATGCAGTTATGTGATCCAAATGACTTTCTCCCTACAGCATGCCTGCCTGCTTACCAGCTCTAAATCTGACTTTGAGAGCCTTCTGCCCATGAACGGGGGACCCTATAGCCTCCCTACACGTCAAAAACCGGATCCTATTAATACATTCAGCATCCGCACACACCCTCCTGTTTCGACACACAAATAGATAAACATGCCTCCATTCTTTCACATGCTCACAATTCCCTAAACTTAGCCAAAAGCCGCTGTCCTCCTACAGATGCTTGTTATCTGGATTACCAGAATGTCTTTACAGCATTACTGAAAGGTGACTCAGAAACTTCCTTAGATCAAGAGCATTTTAGGCCTAGACTAAGCTCAGCCCACACTAGAATATGCGTGGGTGAGACGGCCAGAGAGACACATAGACAGACATGAAATACCATTCCTCATAAGCTTTTTGGAAGGAGATTTCAGACTGATTTATCGATTGCATTAGATCATCCTTGAGGAGAACCAACTGTTCTGTTTCTACACGACCGAACAGGTGTTTAACAGTCCATTCTTATAATGTAATGCAAAAACACATGCTTCTGTTAAGAATACTGCCAAATTAAATTCACGCATTCATCAACTGATAATCACTAATTTAATAAAAAGACAGTTCCTGTGACGTCTGCCAGGTCTAATGGCTAGAGCTGAAAAGGGGATTCAGTTAAGGAAGAGAGACAGTGCTGTCATAAAGCTATTCTTGGGTCATAGCTATTTTTAGTTTAAAAATAATGACCATCATAACTAAAAGAGCTGAAGAGAGAAAGAAAAGACATTGTTAATGGCAGGACTTCAGATTGATTTGAAGTAGCTCACACCGCACTCAAATCTTAGTTTAGTTTGCGAATCCAAATTAATTCGCATACAAATTCTGCGCAGCGGGCCCAGACTCCGTAATTACCCCACTGATGACATCTCTCCAATTTAAGGTATCATTTGTTTCTGTATTACAAACAGTAACTCTCATTTCTAATCGAACGTCCGGGATCAAATTTTGTAATCTCGTCTTGAAAATCAAATTCGGAATTCAAAAGATCAATTGTGTCAGACACAATAAACTTTTACAGCTAATAAACTGTTAAAGAACATAACGCGTTAAGTTGTTCACTTGTGCGTGAGACAGCAGGGACGCGATTAAATGATACAACAGTCACATATGCAGCCCACAGAGGGAGGACAGGAACTTCACACTGTATCAGCGGTATCACCACAATCCTGCGGGAGGAAGGAGAGCTGTGCTGGGGAATTAACAGTTTATGTAGCTAAAAATGTGCTTTGCGATTGTTGTCACAGCCAGCGGGGCAGCCCCGGTGGGAGGGACGCAGATATCTCCCGTCAGCAACTCTCTACTATAATACATGGTTTTCAAACACTACGGTTTGGTTTCAGACGCTACCTGAGCTACAACATTTGCCATTTAGACAACCTCCAGGACAGTCAAAGAGAGCTTGATATTTATTTTAGGCACATCTTGACAGCTTCCAAAAGCGGTGCTGCAGAGATGATGCCGTTTTGCAGACCACAGCTCGGAAACGACTTCTAACGTTCAAAAGTCAGTGAAGCTTTGGGTAAATGTCCGAAATAAAGTTAGTGGTTAAAACATGGTCAAGATATTTTCATATCAAGATATACCTTGATCAAGATTCAAGATCAAGATATACCTTGTGATTTTTGTCTTGTAGAAAACAAAGTGGATAAATTGGACTACAGAGGCTGACGACGACAACAACAACAAAAAAACATTACAATGGCAAACAGGTGAACTCATCTACTTACTGGTCTGCTTTCAAAGCTTGGCATTTATAATTACACTATATGGCAAACAACTCTAATTTAATTTCAGTTTTAAATAAGCAACGGAAGAGAAAATGTAAGCTTAGCAATTGTGTAACAGTCATGTGACTATAATAATGCATAATCACAGCAGCACTCTATTCAGAAAAAACAGACCAGAACTTTTAGGATGCTTTTCTAACAAAATACCAAACATATGTGAGATATATGTGGATACACTGATATTAAATAGCTCTACCATCGCATGTTGACATTGTGTAATCTCTAGAAGTTGTTCCCACAGTATACACAGGATGTTGGCTTTGCATCAGATTTATATGTTTTTTATCCCTCAGCTGTCCTGTAGGTTCTCTGGGGCAACTCGAGGCAATGGTCTTGCATCATTTGTACACAAATAGGCAAATATGATGAATAACCTAACACTGCCAATTTCCTCATTTCTTGTAACGGTCAAGCAAACAAAAATGAAACTTAATTACTTACAGATACACTGTAATGCTCAAATACCACGCTGAAAAATTACTGGCTTGATGTCATTTCTCTGAGGACAGACACAAAGAGATGTGCGAGCAAAACTACGTCAAGGGCAGGAAGAGAGTCCAGATTTGTGAGAAATCAGACGGGTAAATATAAGTATCTTTCAAATCAGTAGACTCAGAAAGATCTGCAAACTCTCAATGACATAATGACCTTATCTGATACATACTGCATAGACACTAATATTTAAAAGTGGTAAGATTTGTCTTTTTAAAAATAATACTTTACTGTCTTTATTCAGCAAGGACACATTCATTGACCATAAGTGAGCGAAGACATTATAAGGAAGGATCTGAAGGATCATGTGACACTAAATATGGCTGCTGATATTCAGCTTTGCCATCACATGAATAAACAAGTTATTTTGTAAAAATTAAAAAAAATACACAATATTTTGGTTTTATTTTTTTTTTTAATTACAAAACAAAGCAGCCTTGGTGAACATAAGGGGCTTTTTGCAAAAAAGTTACAGCCCCAAACATTTTAATTGCAATGTTTTATACACGTAATATTCTTATTAAACAACCAAATCTTGGGTTTTAAAACTTGAAGCTGTTAAATCACAGTTGTATTCACTATTTTAAAATTCAAAAGGCAAATTGGTGGTTAACCCTAGGTTGGAAGTTGACCTAACTACATTAACCTATGAGTAAGTTTAGTGTGGATAAAAAAAGATTGCTAAAGTAATTTACAGCAAGCGTTGTCAGTGTTTACATTGTGTAAACTGTCTTTTAAATGAACTAAAACAACAGGCCCCAACAGAGGCGCACATCCTGAGGTAAACAGCAAGGAATCAAGATGGCAATCTCCCAACACTCCCTTCAGCAGAGCACTAAACAGACAGTAGAGACGGGGTGAGGAGGGTCAATGAGGAGTTATGCTTTATATGACAGCTGTAGGAAAATCCTCCAGTTAAAATGATAATACACATCAGTGAGTCTGTCCTGTGTCCAATACTTTTCATGATCTTGGTCCTGTCAGTCTCTGGAGCCTTCAGACTCCATCTTGACTCAAACACAACCCTTTTCTCGTCTCGACTCAGACTCGACCTACTCAAGTCTAGGCCTAGATTCAGACTCGCATGAGCTTGTCTCGCTACAGGAATGATGCAACGCATGTGATTTTGTGTGAACTTAGCTGTCTTGGTTGTCCACATCTGAATCTACTTTCTGTGAATCTTTTAATATTAACTAAATCATCATGCACAAATGGTGAAAAAAAAACAGGCACAAAGATTATTTATGTAAGAAAGAGGCTGTGTATTATTTATTGGAATGAGGCACTGTTGAATATAGCAAGCCTCAGGGACCTTAACATCACATTGTGTGATAACAGGAGCCCCGTTTAGGGCACAGACAGCTGACCCTGGAACAGGTCGTGATGAGAAACATCTTTAACTCAGTCACCAAGTCTTTCTTTTAGATTTTTTCTTGTTGACTGAAAAAGCCACAGAGGTCCTGAGGACTTCCAGATATACGTTTTGTTCATTTAAAACAACTTTAAAAAGATACACTGTTTAAACCAAAGGGAGGAAGAAAACAGTGCTATGGCTTCTCATTGGCTACGCAGCTGGGCACTCAGGTCCTGCAACTCTTCGACAAGGTGCTCGAGCTCGGTGACATCACCTCTGAGGTCATCGTGGAGTTCACCTGTGGCAACATCAGTGTAGAGTTGCTGCGAAGAGACGAGACAAAAAAAACAGACCGATAAACGGCAGCTGACAGAAAAAAACTAATTCTTAAAAAATTAAAAAAGGTGAACTTAACATTACAATATATTATCTACAGATAACACAAAATCAAAATTCACAAATTATTTAGAACAAAAAATGTTGGTTTTATTGTAATTACTAAATTGTTGATTAATTGCACATTTATTCAATATAAAAAAATCATCAAAATGTAACTGAAATAACTTGTTTCTTATTCTCACCATGCATTTATTAGATAGAAATACAGCATAAAATGGCAAAATTGTGAAACATTATTATAAAATAAAATGCTGTTTTGGTGATATGTCCTATTTTCCACTTTAAATATTCTCATATCCTGTTTTGTTGCATTTATCACGTAATGAATGTAACATGAGTTTTTAGCACTATTTTATATAGGCTTAAATATTTGGTCACATTTATATTAAAAGGTCAAATTCCTGAAATTAACAAACCACTTACTGCGACTTTTGCCTCAATAAACTCCTAATTTGCTGCTTATTAATATTTAGTAAGGTAGTTGTTAGGTTTAGATATTGGGTAGTATTAGGAATGTAGAATATGGTCATGCAGAATATGTGGTTTATGAGAACTAAAAAAAGGCACTATTTTTTATGACACTAATAAGCAACTAGTTAATAGTCAGAACTGGTCTGGTGTAAAGCGTTGCCATGTGTGTAATAGCATTAAACGGGCAGGTTTTGCCAGAAAATGCTAACTTTTTACAAAACAAATAAAAAAGGCCTGTTTTTATTGATAGCTTTAAAAGACTTAAGCAAAGCTCTTAAAGCTAAAGACTTTAAGAGCTGAGAGTGTGTGAAACTCACTTTGGCTTTGGTGACCAGGCTCTTCAAACTGAGTCGAGCTGAAGACAGCAACTGTAGAGCCTCTTGAGAATTTCGTTTAGACCTGCTACAGCTGATAGAGACTGAGAGACACAGACAGGAATTACTGAGGAGTTTTCATCTCCAGTAGAGTCACGGCAGTGCTAAAACATTGAACATCTGTATGCTGCACAGACAGCCATGTGTCGGCCCGTCAAAGGTCACGAGAGGTCAGGCGATGCAATATAAAGGACTGTGGCCTAATACAAAGAGTTGGTCATTGTTTTCTGTATCACACTTGTGTGTGTGTGTAGTACTGTTTACATTATGTGATGGATTACGTGACCTCCAAGCGATTTATGTTTAATCAGTACAGCTGTAAGTGTGAGAAACAACAAGTGTCATTCCACGCACACACACACACACCACTGCCATCTATTTTACACTTGTTTTCTCAATGAAAGACATAATTAGCAGACTAGCACATCTAGCAGAATATGAATATCGAATAGAGCTAGTGCAGATACTTTAATTCTTCAGAGAAGGTGCATTCCCAGCATGCATGTGTGCATGTTGTCTTCCTCACAAATATGAAAGCAACAGATTCATGAGTATCTGTATCTACCTCAGTGTCAAAGACCTCTTTTACTTTGATTCTCAGTTTTTCCTCATCTCACCTTTTTCTCATATCTGCACACCTGTTTTTATTTCCGCCTTTCCATTCCAATTCCTTCTTCCCTATTTTTGTGCTTCTCCTTCTCTATTTTATTCTTTCTAAAATCCCTTCTTTCATAAATTACATAAATTATTTTTTTTAAATATAACTTTCATGTTCTTTTTAAATTCTTAATTTTAAATCATTTGAAACTTTTTATTTTTTCTGAACAATTCTTTCTACATTCTTGATGCAATTCTTTCTGAATTATGTATTTTGAAATTCTTAATTCTTGCTGAACTTAATTTTAAATACAAATTTCTTCCCTTTCTAAATGTTTTTTTCTTTCTAAATAATTTTGTAAACTCCTGCCAATTTGTAAATTCTCTCTCAATTATGTTTTTTTTTGCTTTCCCCAATTTTTTCCCCTTTCTAAATTCCTGGACTACAGCCATTTTTAGGTTTTCAAAAAACCTCACTCTCTACGATTTCTAAACATTTGGAAAAGTGGGTAAATGAGGTAAGGTCCTCATAAGTCACCTCCTTGTAATACCCATGTCATTATACAAATTTGTGTCCTCATGCGTCACAAAAACACGCACGCACACACACACACACACACAAACAAACAAACCAGAGTAAGAGGGATGGGATGGAGGAGTGTGAAGGGTTCTGCTACATTTGCCGAGCCGCCCCCTTTATAAATCATTAAGATCAACAACAAACAGACTGCATACTCAAGGACAAGCTGATAAAGAGGGTGTGTGAAATGGATAAGAGGAGAGATGCTAAAATGATGGCAAATAAACACACATGTAACTCGGTTAGACAGGCTTGTCCATGTTCAATGCCAGCTGAGAATAAAATGATGTGAAAGTTTGATTTAAGACACAGAAATTCAGATTGTTAGAAACGGAGAAAGAATTGCTATTCAACCACAAACCTGCGCTCAGTCCCAACTGATGTTTAATTCAACACACACTTACTGACCAAACCCTCAGCATCCCTTCTAATGAGACACGCACACACAGATGGACAGACAAAAGCAAACCCATCTGGTAAACACACACAGGCACACGTGCCCACACACACACAAACAGAAGTCTGTCCCTGGTGGAGGTCAGAGGGGTAAAAGGCTTGTTTGTCGTTCTTGCTCCTGCTCCCTGCTCTCGATCCATCAGCCCTTTCAGATTCTCTCTACGTTCACGCACTGCCACATTAGCCATGATAGAGTGACTCTCTGAATGAGTGCAGGACCACGATTCTGTACGTTCCTCTCAAATGGCCTTGTGAAAGAGATGTGTGTGTGTGTGTGTGTGTGTGTGTGTGTGTGCGTGCATGTATGAGAAGTCTTACCATTAGCCATATCTCTGGCACCTTTCACCACAGATCTGAAGGTGCCCATGTCTTTCTCCCAGCCAGCTGCCTGCGTCTCACACCGATGCGCTTTACTCAGAAACTGCAGTGCCTACAAACACACGCATCAAAATGCAGTTAGACTACAAGACCAAACCAGATGCAAGGTAATAAAACCACAATAAAACCAATAACTAGTCAAATTGAGTCAAGATTGTTTTGAATTTGTAAATAAATATATTTTCTATAGATGCAGCACCATGAGAGGAAGTGCTCTTCAAGCTAAATTGACATTCAAGCGTTTTATCCAAAAAGACTTCAAGATATACATTTTCAAAAGTTGCACGGTCAACGTAGATTGAAAAACTTACTCTATCAATCTTTATTTTATTTGAAACTTTAAAAAACAAAAAGCGTTTACAATCTACAATTACTGTTTGGTTTCCCTAAAACGGTTTAGGGAACACTATTTGCTTATAAACCTTGGTGTAGAAAATAACGGATGCTTTCTTGTTAAGTTAAATAAAGATGGCATCGATAGCCTTGTGGACGGTGCTCTGACGTACAGTGGCGTCGTGCTATGGGCATCCAGAGTTTAAATCCTGGCTCGAGGACCTTTCCCCGATCACACTTTCCCTCCCGTCACTTATATACTATCCCATACTAAAGTAAAAAATAAAACTAAATAAAATCTTAAAATTAAATAAAGTTCACCTTCTCGTTGTCTTCTACGTTGTTGCTATTGCCATCGCCATAGAGACGAGCGTACTGCTTCCATATTTGGGCGTCTGTGCTACAGCGGGCGGAGACTCGACCGAAGAGTTCCTGCAGTTTGGCTTTAAGATTGGAGGCCTGTTCGCCACGGTGATCTGTCAGATTGTCCACTACTGAACGCACCAGGATTTCCAGCACCTGATGGTGGGAAAAAAAAAAAAGAAATGTGCCTTAATAAAATGTATTTTAAGGTTTCTTTGTTACACATGCTACATGTACTTACTTTTATAATAATAATAGTAATAATTTATACATACTATGATTAGGGTTTGTCTTCTAATTTGCATGCAAGTAAGTACATGTAGTTACTATAACTCTGTAACAGGGACACCTTAAACTAAAATGTAACCAAAGAGAACTTACTACTTGGAGTAGTGTAAAACTGGCTGCTCAACCAAACATACCTAACATATCTAATCTGAAAAATATCAAAAATCTATATCTAATCTTTGTAGGATTTACATTTACTGTGTGCTGTGACTGATCTAACCTTACCTGACATAACTTTAGCTAGGAGGTCAAAACACAAATCTCTAAACTTGACCTCTGCATACTTTCATGTTCCTGGCTTTTGTATCGCTATTTTTTTTTTTTCAACTTTCTTACATTTACAGTCTACCAACCGTCTGTTGATGCTGCCTTTCCCTCTTCCAGCCCTCTGTTCCCTAACATTTATTCTGTCCTGGCCGTGTGACAGCCTGACACTACTTAGATTTCGCCTCACACAGTTCCTGAAGCAGGTCTCTGTTTGCCTGCCTCTACTCTGACTGACAACTGTAATAAAATATGAGGCACACACTCTTACCTGTGAGTGTGTTACAGTTTAGTTTGTACAGGCAAATTGAAACTAAGCCAAATCACACCCTTATAATAAAAAAGGTATTACATAAAGAAAGAAAAAGCTGTTCTCGCTCAAACAAAAGCAGATTCCAGAGTCTGTACATGCGCCAGAGAAACCAGGAACAGCCAAAAAGTTCAGATTTGAACTTCCTGAAGAGAGATCCCCTCATATGATCATAAAGCGCTGTGGGTATACAGGAATACACAATGAAAGCGCTATACAAATGCTACATTCATTCATTCATTCTCTGTCTCTCTCATATACACTTATTCAGAAACTGCAGTTTATGCCTGGATGATATATAACTGCATTTTGCTATACTTATATATATATATATATATATATATATATATATATATATATATATATATATATATATATATATATATAAATGAATTAAACATTATTAAACAATGTGTTCTGAGTCGGTTTACACTAGAATTCAGCGCAGTCTAATTTGGATCACTAGAAACTAACGTTAATAGCAGGGTCTATGAAGTCTCCGGTGAGGTGTGACTAGTCTGAAGTGTCTGATTCCCAGGAGGGAAGCTGTTAAGAGTGAGTAAGTACACGTGTGTGTGTGTGTGTGTGTGTGTGTGTCAGAGACAGAGAAGGCTTTCTCTTCAAACTCCAAAATCTAAACTAAGCACACCACACCCTTAAACTTCACTAAACTACCAGAATACTTGACCTGAATGCTGGGCTCCGCATTCCTTTTTCTCTCTCTCTTTCTGTGTGTGTGTGTGTAAGAGCTATTAATCACTGCCTTCACACAGTGTTCCACATGTGTTTGTGTGTCCGTATGCTCTGTAACAAACAAGCTCCAAACTGTACTGTAATTACTAAAGCAGAACCAGGATTTGCAGTCATTAACTTTGTGTGTGCGCGTGTGTGTGTGTGTAAATAAGGAGAGGGGTGTTTTTGCTTATGCAAAAGTTTGCCTAGTTCTATTAGGTAGTAACATGATCATAAAAATAACCAATAATGGAGAGTGTCTGTTTAAGCTTTTTTAATGCATTTTAATATGCAATTTATTAATTTTTTAATGGCATTTATCGTACACATGAAAACATTTATTTGAAATACAAATATTTTTGATATTTGACCTTGATTGAATACATCCTTGCTAAATAAAAGTATTAATTTCCTATTTTCATTTTAATCTACATTTAAAAAAAAAAAAAAAAAAAAAAAAAAAAAAAAAAAAAGATTATATAGTTTTGTTACATACTCATTATCATGAATAATGAGGTCAAAGTTCTTGATGCCATTATTTACAAATCTGGTAACATCTATAAATATGATTTCTATGCTGTACTGTTAAGTGTTTACTAATTAAGATACCATTAAGGTAATACAAATATGAGCTGCGTTATGATTGACAGCTTCACCAAAAACGATTAATGATGTCACATTCTAAGCATTCCAGAACACTTTAATTCACTTCAGCAGCAGTGTTTTTTCACAAGATGAAAGAGGGAAAACTGACCCCAATTTACTTTACATGCTCCATATATTTCCTCACATGCGAGTATGAAGCTGTGACAATGACAGCACTCGAACGGAGAGAGAGAAAGTGAGAGACATGCAGCAGTGTGCGTGTGTGTAAATACACTCAACAAAGACTAATGTTAACACTTTAACTTCATCAGAGCACACAGCCTCCACACAGATCAGCGTGTGTGTTTTTTTATGCGGACCACATGTTCTCATGAGCGTGTCTGTGTGGTCACATCGTTCTCGAAAGCATGAAAATATACAGCACACATTCCTGAAGTAAAAGTTCATCCGTCATCGCCTTTCTCTTTCCTTACAGCTATCACTTTTTCATCTTCATAACACCATCTCTCCTGATTCTCTCATTCACCTCTAGACCCCTTCAGGCTGTTCAGCAGATGTGCTGAGATCTTTGTCACCCAAGTCAGTGGTGTAATATCTGTTAACTCTCCTCAGACTTCTCCTCCAGAGGCTTTGCCTCTGAAATATCCTTTTTCACCCTAGAGATTCTGATAACCACAATTCTACCTCAAACTATTTGGTCACTGGTATCACATAATAAAAAAACCCTTATTCTGATTAATTCACTTTTGTTTACAGTTTTAAAAATGCATAAAAATAAAAAAATTAAAAAAGAACAATATATTTTCTATTTTGTCTAAATAGTGGTATATGATTTTACTAACACACACAAACTACATTTCAAAATGATCGGGTAAGTAAGTTTTTCTTTTTTTTTTTAATAAATTTATGCATTTCAAGGCAAATTTGTTTTTATTGCCTTGTTTTAGGTAAACAAAGAGGTGTTATAAATGAAAAAAATAAACCTAAAACAACCCCATTTTTGTACCCATTAATCCATTTAATTCAAAATGCATCTACACACACACACACACAAAAAAAAAACAATTAAATAATAGTATAATAGTAAAAAGTCAGTATGCTATCTGTTACTGTCTGCTGTGAAATCACTAAATGGGCTAACTGGATAAGACTCCGCCCCCTCATGATGGGGGAAGTGATATGTTACAGGGGAAATTGAATGGGTGTCTGGGTGTAATTCCTGAACGATCCTCTTACAGCGTGAAATTAAGGAGAGAGGTAATACTCTCCTGAGAGAAACGAGGGAATGAAGAATGGTACTGAGAAAGAAAGAGAAAGAAAGAGGGAGAGGGAGAGATAAGAGGATACTTGATCCATCTTTTTTTTCCCCACTCGGGATGAGGGAGGATGGTCTCTCTTTTTTCGGTCTCTGTGGAATGTGAATTAATGGGTGGGATCAATGACAGAGACTGGTCTTATGACTGTACACCAAGATGTTCCCACACACGCGCAACATTTTCCCTTATTAACAGCTGTTCTCATCTAATTTCCCACTCTGAAGGGTTTCAGTATGGAGAGAGAGAGAGAGATGATGAAGGGAGTAAAATGAACAGTAGAGAGTGAGTGATGATTTTGAGTCCAGCCAAGCGCCCAGATCCCAATTACTGTCTGAAACTCTCACAGGGGCTGGAGGCAAATGCTAGCGTTGACCTTTTCAACTTTTGTGCTTTCACATCACAACTTTTAATTGATGAGCTACTAGCCGCTCACTAGACGTAAACGAATAATCCGAAAAATTTTAAATTGAGGAAGGAGGGGAAATTAAGTTGGAAGTGACCATGTAAGTAGGGATAATGTTTAAGTGTAGAGCTGACTAATTTAAAAAGTACTTAGAAGGCAATCAAAACACGGTTGTGTGTGAAAACAGCTATGGGATACCATTCAGAAATGGGATTATATGCATTTCCCTGTTATCATAAACCCCAAAACTTCCACCACAATTCAATTCTCTGTTTGTGCATGTTTGCTTCTGTATCCAAGTAAAAAAAAAATTAAATAAAATAATAATAGTAATAAATAAAAGACAGAGCGAGAGAGAGAGAAATTGTAATGTAATACTAGTCAAATAAAATTAGAATTTAGTATAAAATTGCTAGAATTGGTTGCAATGACATGAAATCAAGTCAAACTACAAAAAAATAAAATGTAACATGGCAAGGCAGAATAAAAGTAAAAATACATTTTGTAACGATTAACAAAAAGATTTTAACTTTCTATTCATTACAGATGAATACATTTATAACTATTTCCACATAAACAAATCAATGATTTCTAAAAGATCAGTATGTAATACTTTCAAAATTACATACTGTATAACACAGACAGCTTGAATTTAGCAAAAAAAAAAAAAAAATTTTTTTTTTTTTTTTATATACACTACCATTGAAAGCCACTTCCACAGGATGTCTCCTTTCAACATAATTGCTCCAAATTAGAGACTTCCTCGAAAAAGATTAATATGCAGTTTCCTAGTGCATGCTTCCACTAATTTTTCATTTTTTGCTAAAAATAAATGGAGCACAAAACTAATTTGCCACTTGCTCATGCGCAGCCTGACTTTTCTGCTCTTTCGCGCTGTTCACAAAGTCCGAGGTGGGTGTTTAAAAATTAGAGATGCAAGAAACAGCTTCTTTTTTTAAGATGCAGCCATAATTTCTGTGAAAATAAAACATAATTTACTGCCACCATGGTGACCCCGGAGCCGCTGTAAAGTGAAGGAGGTAAACAACTACCAGGCAATTTGACTACCAAATGATAAAACAATCGACGCATTTAATAGGATGCAGCAGCTGGTGCATCAACCAGCCGCGGCACAAACGTGTCTAATGGCGTAAAGCTTTAAGACGTGTGTTATGACAGCACCGCTATTAGATTCACAGCTGACGGAGGAGAGGTGTGATGGGGCCATGATGCAGAGAGACATACGGGCAGCGCGTTGAAAACAGAGCTGTTTGGATGAAAGCGAGCAGACAGAAGCCCATCTGGGGGAAGAATTACTTTGCGCATATGTATATATTCATGCATATTTGGGCAGATCGGGGTGAAATCATCTCTCTCTTCTCTCACACAAACATTCACTCATCAAATCTCACTCAGTCACTCATCAAATCTCACTTACGCGCACACACACACACACACACACACACACAGCCTCTCACATGACTTTCATCTGTGCATGCAGTTGGGCAGCTGTTAGTGTGGTCGGAGCAGTGATGACAGCAGCACATGAGACACAAATGAGACCCCAGCTGCTTTACACTGGTTTTATCAAAAGTTCAAGCTTATGTTCTTAGCCATTTTATCCGATTTATCTTTTT
Source organism: Puntigrus tetrazona (assembly GCF_018831695.1). Classification (NCBI taxonomy): domain Eukaryota; kingdom Metazoa; phylum Chordata; class Actinopteri; order Cypriniformes; family Cyprinidae; genus Puntigrus; species Puntigrus tetrazona. Next base: position 7,985,267 of record NC_056715.1, on the reverse strand, counting down.
GGAAATGTATGGAAAGAGTTTGGGGATAGACTGCGAGGCTGACTCACCTCCACGTCCTTGTATTTGTCCTTGAGGTCCATGAGCCGATGGTAGGCTCTGATAGCCTCACTGAATTCACCCAGGTCTATACACACAGCGATGAAATTCTCCCAGATCTGCCATCGCTCATAATTACACTTGAGCGCTTCCTGAAGAGTGCGGAACGCCTTCTCCCTGCCACACACACACACACACACACAGAAAGATTGGCGTGTTTAGCAGAACTACTGCTAATAGGAGTTGCTTGAGGATGTACTGTAGTATTAAAGAGTATGGTACACAAAAGTTATTTTAAGGTTCTCCCTTACAAAAAATGATTTGGCAGACTTGTATAGTAGTTGTCTTCCGAAAACCTAGTAAGCTGTCTACAAAGAGAGGTACAAAGGCTGTTCTAAAAATGTACAAGAAGTCAAGGAAATTACTGTACACTACCTCACGGTTGATTCCAGAGGTGATGTTAATGTGTGCAACACTCCAAGCATAAAAAGGGAGCTCAAAGCACACATGTACTTTGGTCGAATTGTCAATTTTTAATTAGTCTGAACTATTTTAAATAAGACTGAATTATTTAACAAAATGAATAAAACAGGTTCGTAATTAACAAATCCTAAACTGAACCTACACAAATAAAAAAGCCACCCGGGGTGGGGATGATGAAGTAAAACAAAACAACAACAAAAAAACTAATAATTTAATAATAATAAAAATAAAAATAATAATAATTCTCATTCTTCTTATTTTTGAATGTAAATGGAAGCATACTTTTGATAAAACGTTAGATCGGCATCTATATAAAAAAACTAACAAAAAAAAGCATCACATAATTAAAGTTGAAAAAAATATGTGTAAAAATGTGTGAAGGTTAAAAAAAAAGGTTAAATAGGAAAAAGAAACTGAAAGTGAAAAATAAGTATGAAATAAGTGAAAACAAAAACGAAAGTGAAGAGTAAAAAAGTAAAATAAATCGTAAAAAAAAAAAGTGTATTGAAGTACATTTTACAAGAAAATAACTTCAGTCCTTCTACCTTAAAATGTACTATTAGCCATTTCATTGTACTTAACTAAAATTTACCAGCAGCTTCTAACTGAAAACTGTTTCTAAAACAAATTGTTTTAAGAGTACTGGACCATTAGCTTAGCAAGCTGCTAAAATCAAACTAGATGTAATCTAGGGTTAGTCTTGTGAGAAATGCTGTGTGTGCCACAGACTTCTATCAGAGCATTCACATACAGTATGAGCTTTCAGTAAGAACACTGCTGGTACAGACCGCAGACAGCAACAGAGCTGGGATGTTTGTAAGCGCAGTCAGCAAAAGGCTGCGACACAGGGGTTGACCTGGGTTTCGTTGTAACATCTAAAGCCTAGTTTCCTTTGAACACATGCAGGTGTGTCCACATCCCCTGTCAAACACACACACACCTCCTCTGTTCTGGATGGTCCCTGGGAGCGTTAATCAGGTTTTAATAGAAGATTCCAAAGACTCATCTCAGGGATGAGTGCACAGGGCTAATTGGACGAGGGGCAGAGGAGAAGAGGAAGAAAAGAGAGGAATCATTCCCAGAATCCCTCAGCTACATGCCGTTACAGTGCTGTTCCAGGAAACATCTCCGGTACTCGCAAGAAATCAGCAAAAAAATCTCCAATCATGTCAAGCAACAAATGTCCTAACTGGCATTTAGTTTCCAAATCTGGTTAATATTGGCCGATTGGTAGTGGTGGCAAAGTGCTGGCTCCTGGGGTAGACACAGCAAGAGCCCGGAGGAGATTTATCTTTGCAATTACAGCTGCCAAAGTCATTCCTGCAGTAATTGAAAAGCAAGGAGGCCTCCGAGGGTCCCCAGCGGATGCAGGATGAAGGAAACGCAGAAAAGCAGCATAAATCAGGTCAACTGGAACCTGAATAGGAGCTTATCTACAGTTTGTACATGGTGGCGATTTCAGAGAAAGATAAGTGTGTGTGAGCAATGCTAGCTATTATTTAGAAATTCACACTTTGTCATGGGATGGGAAAAAAAGATCAATAGAAGCAGCACTAATCTATCTATATACAGTGTTTAAAGATTCTCAAGCGCACCATTTATACATTGTTATTATAATTGTGCAATATTAGAATATTGTAATTTGTTCCTGTAATGGTAAATATCATTCTGATGTATTGATGTATGATATATTTGGTGATCAAGAGAAAGTAAAAAACATTTCAGATAAAAATCTTTTAGAACATAAATGGTCTTTATTAGATTTGTTCAGTTTTAGTTCAGAGTTAATTTTCTTCCAAAAAATAATTAAATAAATCTGGTTTGCCTTCAACTTTTAAACAGCATCGCGTGTACAAAAAACCCAAAACTGACATGGCCAGAAAAAGAATATTTAAAAAATAACCATGTATTCTCACAAAATACCGACATGCCATTTGTTTCGGTGCCTGGCGTTTTACAGGACATCCAAAATATTCAAGGAAAGCTTAACTAGCTGCTTATTAGTGTCTTTACTGCAAATACCATTACCGAGCAAAAAAGTAAATGCTCTTATTGGATTAAAACGCCAGCAAAACAAAAGCTTCATTGAAGAAGCCTTTATTCTCAGCGCTTACACTCATACTCACTTCATTCTCAGTTTGATGTAGGCCGTGGAAAGGTTGTTCCATGCTTCTGAATTCTAAATGGAGGAGAGTAACAATCAGAGTCAGGTCCACAGGTGAAAGCCATTTGTCAAAATAAACCACTATAAATAAATAAGAAACCAGACATGTACAGAATATTTCCTAACAGCTTGTTTACTATTAAGCCTGCCGCTTGACTACATTTGAATTTTAAGTACACCATTAGGAGCATAAGAGGCTTCTGTACTACATGTAAAGGTGTTCTCATTCTACGCAGTTTTATAGAAACAAAACAAGCAATAGTCTGAGGCGTTTGCAGACGCAATCAATCGATTACGATAGACATAAACCAGATATGACCACACAAGTACAGAATAACGAAGCACAAGCCCTTTTTTTACGGTCATATGACACTGATCTCCTTACAAGGGCCATGTGACTTACATCTGGTTCCAGTCCGACGCATCTCTGAAAAGCTCTGGCGGCCCCTTCGTAGCCTTCCAGTGCAAAATACGCACAGCCCAGGGAGAACCACACACCCAACTGAGGAGATAAAAGACGGAGTAGAGAGCATGAGAAAGAGTATTACTGACGAGGGCAAAAATAAAATTGATGAGAGGTTTCAAGAGCTTCACTCGTCTTTTAAACGTGTTATTCGGCCCCTAAAAATTAATGATGTCTTTTGAACCCATGAACCTCAAGGAGTCTGTCTCTTTCATATGTTTTAAATCAACGTTTCTTCTCCCGAGTGCTCATCCTTGCATCTCTGTGGCCCTCGTTCTGTCCTTACTTTGAGTTCCAGGCCTGAAGGCAGTTTTAGCTCCGCCAGGCCCTGCGGCAGCACTGCGAGGTGGTGTTAAAGATCACGCAAGGGTCATCAATGAGTCCCTCAGGAAGATTACTCTGTCTTATTGCTGCCTGTGCTTCTGCATTATGGATGAAGGCAGGAATGAAGAATAAGTAATGTAAGGCAAAAAAAAAAAAAAAGAGAGCTGTGCACTTTTGGGTCTGTGGTGGATGAACCTGATGCCTCTCATCCACACACACTACTGCTGTCTTAATTTTTTCTGCCTCTGTGTTTTTCATGTTCTCTGTCAGCACTCTGCCAATCTTCTCTATACAGTACATTTATTATTATTATTTATTTATGATTTTATGTCATGTCAGCAACAATGGCTATATTCATGACAAGATGAAACATCTTAATTCAACTAGATCTCACTTCAAAACTTATGACATATATATATATATATATATATATATATATATATATATATATATATATATATATATATATATATATATATATATATATATATATATATATATATATCTTTTTTTTAGCTTAATACATGCCAAAAAAATCATCCTAAGAGAATTCTTTTTGAAAATTTCCATTATTTTCTGAATAAAAAAGTACATTCAATTAAAATGTTTTATACTAAAATGATTTTTACACCTTTCACAGACTGTTTCTCTTCCCCTTTTGACATAAGAATAAGGAAGTCATGTGTGACCAAATTGACACGTTGTATACACAACCTGACCATATTGAGTCTCAAAATTATAAGGGTTTTTATGCCTTGATTCAATAGTGGGTTTACCCCATACAGTTTGTTATTTATACATTAACTCCTTTCACTATTAATGTACCGAGTCAATAAAGGTTTCATGTCAGTTTCTGGTATTTTTCCTTTGGTCACATTGAACTGGAATGCTTTTTTTGCTGTTTTACCAGCCCGTTCATTGCCAGCAAATCTCATATGTCCCGGTATCCAGCAAAAAACATTATTAAATTCTTGTGTCTTTAAAAGGTTTACTTTCTCAACTATACTGATTATTATACTTTATAGGGTAAATTCATCATTTTGCTCTTAGAGAACTTGTGTATGTCAACATGAAGTTCACAAGCACATTCACACACTGTCTAGCTTTTCCATTATTTTTCTACATAAAAATGATATGTTTGAATGTTGTGGGTGTGCCACATTCAAATTATACTGTTTACAACTGCACTTTTGTGCAATTTTGCGTTGCACACCAGCTCCAGCAACTTTGATTGCCCTGTTCATATAAAATAATTTTTTATTTGTGCATATCATGTGGAATTCCACAGCTATTTATTGTATTAATTAACAGTTGATCACTACTGCCAAAGCACCATACAAATACTGAATAAAAGTACTATAAATGTTAAAATACGTTGCTGCGTTAACACTAAAAGGCCATTTTTATTCGTGATCTAACAGTTTTATTTGTGATCTAACACTGCTCAGTGCTAAATAAAAGTACCCAGCATACACCGGAATCATTTTAGTTAAAAAAAGAAAAAGAAAAAGAAGTATGGGTGGTTAAAGTCTTTTACAGGACACTTGGGTAAGGACTATAAAGCTATGCACAAATGCACATCATACCTGCATGGCATTGATTTGCAGTGAGCGTTCGAAACATTCCACGCACTGCTGGATTTCTTTGTGGCGCAGGTGATGCAGAGCTTTGGACCTTTGGGCGCGTGCACTGCGGTGTTTGGAAAGCTCCCATGCTAGGTCATAATACTGCGGATCCTTCAGCACATCGCCTAACAGACAGTAAAGTGATGGCGTCTCCTTTTTCTCCAGCTCACGTCTCAAAATCTCCTCCGCCTGAGAGAAAAACAAAAAAGCCCCGCCAGATTAAAGCAAACTTTGACAGATTTAATCCTCATATTGGAAAATATGCACATGGCCCGAAGCATGTGGAGACCTCTTTCTAATTATTGGGTTTGTCTAGGCCCCTTAATTCCAGTTAATATGCCACTTCACATAAAAACACTTAAGGGAATCATGTGCTGAAACTTTGTTTTGGGAGTCTTTTTTTCTAGAATGACATGCAAATAATTTTTTTTACCCAATCTTTGCAAAAATAATAATAGCAATACTTAAGTAATGTCTAAATATAGATTTGACAACTGAGTACTGAGTTTTCTAGCAATAAAAATTTAATGGGCATCAATTTAGCAGACAAAAAAAGATGACATATCAAACAAGAAACATCAGTTTTTGGTACAAAACAGAACAGGAAACTATTTTAGAAGGGTTAAAAGCAGGAGTGTGTCAAACTTTGAAACAAGGATCAGCATATCTTCAGCATTTATGCCCACACACCATTGCGCACATGAGAACTTGACATTGAAGGAGTCACCAGTACAAGCTGGGGAAAATTCAGCTACCATTAACACATACCCTTATAGTCCCTGTGAATGTGGCTTCACTCTGAAATACGCTGGACACTGGGCTATATTACTCTCATCGCCTCCTGCCCTTCCACCCCTGCTGGTACTCATGGGGACGGATGGATAAAGGGCTTTTTGCAAACGAACAGAACTAAAGCTGTAGTGGGAGCGAGGGGGTGGGCGGCAATAAAATTCACATTGCTTGGCCAGCACTTCTATTTGGGTGCTTATTTATTTTTGTGGGTACATATAATTTGAGAAGTGGGAACAATATCTCTTCATGCTCGACACAATACATAAAAAGGAAAGCTCAAAACCTGACGCCCCAGACAGAGGATGAATAAGATATTTACTTGTGCACATGTTTCTGTTCTATAGGAACAACACTGATAACACGAGGTAACGCTGAAGAGAAAGAGAACCTCATGGTCTGACAGCACCTGAATGCTCCTTTGTTCAACGCGCACATTTCATATTGCCCACAAAAAGCAAGGCGCCATTGGGGCCAACAAAGGTTTGTGTAGCCCAGTCAGGCTCTGATGGATCTTATGACAGCCAACAAAACAAACAGATGCTAATCAGGGGCAAGGTCATCGGTTTCGCTGCTAATCACAGGTTGGAAATTTCAGAAAGGTTTACCATGGTAAAAAACATTCTGGGCTTAACTGCAAGAAAACCGCAATCCTTTAGTTAGAAAACCTTTAGTTCTAATACAAAGTGTTCTGTCACCAAATGTTTTCTTAATTTAAAATGAAAATAGTTTTATGCACTTGAATAGAGAACATAGATAATAGAGACATTAGATAATAGTCATAACAGTGGTCAATGAAAAAGAAAAAAATTGTGCAGCACCCTAATGATCACTAATCGTTAGTCATCCAAAAAAGGCTTGGTCAACCAAAATTTGATTAGTTGCAGAAAAAAAAAAAAGCTAAAAACGTTAAATAAATAAATAAATAAATAATAAAATCCAAAAGTTACGTCACGTGGCGCTTATAAGTACAGTACATCAAGCAGGACATCCAAAAAGCTTGTCAATAATTCATCAGCCTCAAATATGGCTTATCTTCTTAAAAAAGTATACGCAACTTTATATGTTCGCTCAATCTAATGTTAACCTAGTATATGTGCACTATTCAGTGCCTGTGTGGAGCTGAATAGTAGCGCTCACTGCATGACAGACGGAGGGGTTGGACTGCTCACTTATTGATCATATACTTCCTCAGTTTTGGTCATATAGACAAAAGTGTACAACTGTCAAATCTGTAAAGACTCCACATTTTGTTGTTATTGTTAATGTACACAAATAGACGTGATCTTTGCCTTACAGACATAAAAAAATATATATCTATAGAGTGAATTGTCAACTTTTAAATGAACCAATTCAAATGGAAAACAAACATTCTCCGATTACGTAATCCGTTCCACTGTAGCAAGCTTTATGCATGTGTTTAAGTGCTTATTAGACTATGTAGGCAATTAAAGGCTCATTATAATGATTGTAATGGTTTGTTAATAAACGGTCGATTAGTCAACTAATGCTTAAAAAGAAAAATCCTTAGACGAAGGCAGCCCTAGTAAAAATAAAAGTAGTCTCCAAACAGTAAATTCCAATAGTAATCTACAACTACTCATGCAAGCTCTTGTGGGACAATAAATTTAACCCAAATCAAATAAACATCAGTACACATCCCTCGTGCTCTGAAGATGTTCCCTCATTAAACGACCACAGAACCTCATGGATTAAACCACCAGCAAAACTCAAAGCAAAGCACTTCTCCTCACTCCGGTCTCGCTGATTTGTGTATACGCCTTTTCTCACCTCACTTTCTCTCTGCTTCACCCTTTTCACTGATTTTCTCATTTCTTTCCCTTTTATATGAAGCGTCACTCCCTTTCAACCGCCTCTGTACTCTGTCGTTACTTTCTTTTCCATGCATTCCTGCAGTTTATGGCTTTAAACTTTAATATGAGTGAAGGGAAAGGTAGATACTACAGTGGAGTGGATGTCAGTACATTTTTATAATATTACAGCTCAGATTGGGGGTGATTGGCTGGTTTTATTGACCTCAGATGTACCCTATAATCTGATTGGTACACAAAGTGGACAGTAACTTAATAAAGCTGTGAAATGGCTCCCAGAAATCTGCAGTAACACACACAGCGAGAGAGAGAGAGAGAGAGAGAGAGAGAGAGAGAGAGAGAGAGAGAGAGAGAGAGAGAGAGAGAGAGAGAGAGAGAGAGGTGTTGTTAGAGCATGCTGACAGGAGCTCATATAGAAAGGAAAGAAGACAGCAGGAGACATAGAAAGGACAAAGGGAAGAGATGGATGTTGCAAGAGGAAAAGGCCTCTTGAAGATCTTTAACAGAAGTCACTTTCTCTTATCCCAGCTTAAAATTTAGAGACAACTATAAGCTTGTCATTTGCAGGTTGATTTCCCAGAAGAGTAAATACTGTGAGATGACCAGCACAACACCACTGACTAAACCATTGGCATTTATTTGGGAAAGGACTATTCATTTACACTGATACTTAAAGGGTTAGTTCATCCAAATATTAAAATTAGCCTCGTCTTTTACTTGCCTATGAAGTATCCGAGATCTACGTGGCTTTCCATAGAAAGTGAGAGAAAAGTGTTTATGTTTGAAATATTATACAAACACATGGATTTGCTAGAGAAGGCCTTAAAGGAGACATATCATGCCCCTTTTTGCAATATTTAATATAAGTCTCTGGTGTCCCCAGAATGTGTCTGTAGAGTTTCAGCTCAAAATGTCAATGCTCAAAAACTTGTGGGAAACAAGTTTACATTAAAAACACACAAGTTACAAAACTGTTGGGTGTCGGTGAAGAAATAGCAGAGAAAAAAACAGCAGAGAAATAAATTGCATGTTTATATTAGATCTGTGTGGCAGCAGCAATATTAGTTACAGTAAATAAATCCACTGCTCTCTGAGGCTCTGTTAGAACGTTTTGCTCAATCCCTTTGCAACGTCACAAGGAGAGAGATCAGACGTTCTGGTTTGGAGAAAAAGGCTTACGAAAACAAAGTTACTGGGTTAACATTTTTTTACGTTTACTTGGTGCATCTGCCAACTGAAAGAAGAAAGTCACATATGCCTAGGATGCTTCAAAAGGTAAGTAAAGAACAGGCTACTTTTTCATTTTTGGGTGAATGAATGCTTTTTTTATCGTATTGTTTAACAAAACACACGTGAGTAGCGTACCTTGCCGTGCTGTCCCAT